>NW_010266425.1:49743-58814 GCF_000690775.1 Eurypyga helias
CAGCTGATCCTACACCATACAGGGAAAGGTGGCTTTCTCCTTGATGCTGAAAAGCCAAAATCCCTCATGTTTACTGAGTGCAGCACTTTCCACAGAGAAGCAACAAAGGGATAACATCCCAGGTTACCCTGGCTGATCCTACACCACACAGGGAAATGTGGCTTTCTCCTTGATGTTGAAAAGCCAAAATCCTCCGTGTTTACTGAGTACAGCACTTTCCACAGAGAAGCAGCAAAGGGATAACATCCCAGGTTACCCGTCTCCCCTGCCACTTGCCTGCGCGGCCCTGCCTGCAGCCATCCCCTGCTCCCTGGTACCCGATATCCTAATTCAACCCTTCCTTAATGATGTTTGCAAAGATTTCCACTGTCGGAGCAGGATGCCGGCCACGGTCTCCACCATGCTCCCAGCCCGTGGATGTGCTCCCCTTGCCCCAGATCGATCTTCACGTCGGAACTAGTGCTGTTTGATCTGTTCATTGGGATGCAGGGGAGGGGAGTGAGTCCAGGGAACAGGCCTCCTTGGAATTAAACTGCCTCTCTAATGCAATTACAAATGGCTGTTAACCCTCGTATCAACATGAAGGAATGCTGTCTAGGGGTGGGGTGGGGGAACAAGACATGAAAGTCCCTCTTTGCCCTGTGCTAAATGAAAACGAGGGGTGCTCTGTTACGAGGAATAATTAGTCTTCCCCAGCTCCCTCACAGGGAAGGCAGGAGAGTTATTTTATGTTTGCAACGCATTTTGAAGAAGGAAAATGTTCTAGAAATTCTGCAGGTACCAGCACCATTGCTCCCAGTGCTGCTCTCACTTAGGGGAGAGGATCACAGCTACGGGACACTTTCCACTCCAGGATTTCGCAGCAGGTCACCTGCGTTGGGCACATGCGGGAGGTGCAAATAGTATTATCATGCTATTGTAGCAAATGGAGAAAC
This sequence comes from Eurypyga helias, assembly GCF_000690775.1. Taxonomy (NCBI): domain Eukaryota; kingdom Metazoa; phylum Chordata; class Aves; order Eurypygiformes; family Eurypygidae; genus Eurypyga; species Eurypyga helias. Next base: position 50,679 of record NW_010266425.1, read on the forward strand.
AGGGATGCAGAGCACAGGGGTCTGTTGAACATCTCTCACAGGGTTGGGATTAGGAGGGGAGAGTCCTGTTCTGCATGCTGTTGTGATTTCAGCCCAGGGGATACTTGGACTTGAAGATGTTCATGTTTAGGAAGGTTGTATTGACTTACAGTGCTGATGTAGAGGCACCATGTTCTCTCTGGAAATCAAGCTCCAGACCTGGGTGTTTCAAAATCCTCCATGTGTGGGAGCAGGGTACCTAAAATATTGTCCGGACCATTACTTCTGTAGCTTGAGGGACCCAGGAGAGATCCAAGTGCCCAGTTCTTGTTCTGTGTGTGTCTCCCCCAATTCACGCCAAGCCTCAAGCTCATCCCCCTCCGCCTCAAGCTCATCCCCCTCCTCCTCCAGCATCCCCCTAAGCCTTGGGGGGAACTGGAGATGTGTTGGGTGATGGGGTTGTTTCACCCTGTGTCCCTGGTCTGGACCAGTGGACTCTGGAGCCTTGTTGGAGCCACCCCCTCCACTGCACTGTGCCACTCGGTGCTAGGATGGATGGCTGCCTGACACCAGGCTGAATATTACATAGTAGACTCTAATGAAACCTAATTTTCCCCCAACCTCCCTATTTTGTTTTCACAGCAGAAACATCAAGCAGGCTGTACAGAAAAGAAGAAAGCCGTACCAGAACAAGCTTGGCTTGGTTCCCACCGTCAGTTTGGTTCCATCAACAATCAACCAGGACAGGAGCATCTGCTTCACCCAGAAGGGCTCACAGGCATCATTTGTATACCCCAACATAGCACCCATGATCCTTCCCCCTCCCCAAATGTTAGTAATGCATAAATCTTCAGCCAGAGAGTGTCTGCAAAATCATTTCTAACCTTAATTTTTACAAAACCCCATTGCATCCTGGGCATGGTCAGAGACAGAAGCAGCCACTGCCTCCAGAGCTGAAGTGGGCATACGTGGAATGCCCAGAGAGGTCTCCAAGGAAGATGAGCAGAGGGTGGGAAGGCACCTGCCTGGGATGGACCGGGGAGGGCAGGGACAGCCAAGGCACAGGATGTTCTCATAGCACAGACAGTAACAGCCTTGTCCATGCTGCTCCTTTCTTCCCTCTGACAGCTTGACAACCTAACAGGAAAAATGAAGTCAGTGAAGGGAGAAATGCTATCAGGAGCCCCGTGCTAAGAGGGCAGACAGGCCAGATTGGAGGAAAATGAGAAGCTGTCCGGACTAATGCAATCATTTATCACATAATCTTGCTCAGCGGTTGGGTGGGGACCTTGGCAGTGCCTGGCACTCAGAGGAGGCTCTCTTGGCCCCCGGTACCCTGCTCCAGTCAGTGAGGATTGTTTCTCCTGGATTCTCCAGGGTTTGAGGTTTCCCTTTCACCACCTTGTGATAACTGCCTCACTTTGCTCTCACCATTGCCCCCTGCATGCTTCCCTCCTCCCCAGAGATGCTGCTTTGCTGTGGACCCTTTTTTCAGAAAAGATGGCATCTTGTCAGGTCGTTGCTTGTGCTGAGACATTTCATCACTGGGCCATTTTGGCTCCACGCTGTGTTAGCCACTCGCCTGGAACCTGGATTTACTGCTTCCTCATCCCCGGCCATAAAAAGAGGCATTGCTGAAACGCCACTGCAAAAAGGGTCAGCATGGAAGCGTTGCCAAAAGGAAGCAGCAAGGGAATTTCACTCCCTGCTCATGTTGCATCTTAGGGTTTGCTCCGCGTTTGGGCCATATGTGATCCGCACCCTGGGGAAATGGCCGGACATCAAAGGGTGACTTCTGGGGAGGATGAGCTCACTCGCCCCTGCCCAACCCTTTCTGCGAGGCAGGGGGGTGGGAGCTCCATGACCATCCAGCAGCTCTTGCCCGCTTGCCCGACCGGGGCAGGGAACCCCACTGGCTGCAGCTGCTCTGGCTCTCTCAGATGGAGCCAGGTAAATCAGAGGGAGATCTACACTTCTCTTCAGACCCACAGACCTGCTGTGCTGCCAGCATGGCACTCAGCACCATCCAGTCCAGCACGGCAGCATCTCCCACCGGGGGTGGGTTATCAAAGTTTGCACGTGGCGTTCCAGTGCCAGGCTGTTGGACCTGGATGTCCACTGAGCCACCTCTCCCGCACCTTGCTTTGCAATGTATGGGCTTTGCAATTAACATTTCTCTTCAGACCCACAGACCTGCTGTGCTGCCAGCATGGCACTCAGCACCATCCAGTCCAGCACGGCAGCATCTCCCACCGGGGGTGGGTTATCAAAGTTTGCACGTGGCGTTCCAGTGCCAGGCTGTTGGACCTGGATGTCCACTGAGCCACCTCTCCCGCACCTTGCTTTGCAATGTATGGGCTTTGCAATTAACATCATCTTCTGCATCTCCAGGAAAGCAATGATGTGCCAAACCGGATAGCTAATCTGTACGGGCCCAGTCACAGATGAGCACTTAGCTGTGTAATTACTAGAGCTGGCCACAGGACGAGAAAGTCGACTTTGTCACCACACTCGGACTTGGTTGGTTGTTTCTTTTCTGAGGAAAACCAAATCTTCAGGTGCTGAGAGATGAGGGCTGGACTGGTGTGCAGGGCACTGGCTCAGGGCTGGGGAGCACAGATTCAAATCCTCTCTCGGCTTGAATTATTTTCCCTCCTGGACACTTCAACGTCCCATATCCCTAATGTTCCATCTGCAGCTCCGCTCCCTTGTGTCCTCTCACCTTTCCTGGCTGTGGAAACCAGCTTGTTTCCAAGAAACATTTTGGCTGGGACAAAGCTTTCAGCAATGTTGCAGCCAGGTCCAGCAGCTATTCCCCTTTCAGCCAGACTCCTGGATGGGCCCCTCCATGTGTCCAGATCCACCGCTGTGTCCTCACCACCCCATTGCAGAGCAACTTCAGCTTATATTTTTGATGGGAAGCTGCTCTTTGAAAGAGCTCTGTGCCCTCTCTTCCCCCCAACAAAGCTCAGATCCAGCTGGAAGAGATGCCACAGCCTGCCTGTGCCTGATGAGAACCTCCTCCAACAGAGCTTAGCCACCTCCAGCCTTTGCGCTTCCCATCCACAGAGCTGTTTGCCACCCAAACAGTCCCAGACCTTCCTTCCCTCTCTTGCAGAAGAACCATCAGGAGAAGGACTGGTGATTTCAGGAGAAACACAGTCCCTCTGTGGCAGAGGACAGATAGGGGTGGAACCGATGGAGCCTCCCAGGGCTTTCCAGCTCTGGCTGTTCTCTGGGGCTGTATTGGTTGAGGTCCAAGGCAAGGGGGAGGTTTTGCCAACATGCACCCCATGCTGAGGACCCACCAGGCATGTAACAACAACAACAGCCACCTGTTTTCTGGCTTAGCAACAGAGAAGCAAAATTTCTCGGACTGCTGCCTCCTCCAGGAATAAGGAGCGTTAATTATTATTAATGACTCCCTGTGACTTTTATTATTAGCAATACTAATTAATTGGATTATTACTATTTCATCTCTTGGAGATGCTTGGGGGTGGCACGTAGAAATAACAGACATAGCTTTCAATACAGAAAAGGGACAAGAGGGAACTCATGCAATGTTATTTGGATAATACAAAGTGGCAGAGGTGACCTGAGATCTGGGAGACTTGTCCTGGAGGGGATAGAGTATGAGATTAGCAATGCCAGTACCAAATCCTCCACAGGCTGGATGCTTCAATTCCATGCACGTTTTTGCTATTTTCCAGCTATGAAGATATAATGACTAAAACTAGTCCTTAGTCCCAAGACTCCTTAGCTCCCTATATCTGAATCGATGGGGAGTCTCTCCATGTGGTTGGCCAGGCAGCACTCCCAAGGCTAAGGCCAGGAGAAAACTGGCAGCAGATAGTCTCTGTACACGACACAAGGGTGCCTTTGTCCCCAAATCTTTGACTCATCGCACTCAGCCATCCCATGGAGCTGCCCAGTGCATCTGTCCATCACTCTAGTTCCTCCTTGCCCTGAGCTCGGGACAAGCCAGTCTTCCTCGTGGTGAGATCCATCATTAAACATATGGCACAGCACCAATTCACCAAAAATAGCTCTGAAGAAAGAAAAAGAGAAGAAGCGTGCGTGCAGGCATGTGCACACGCGTGTGTGTCCACAAACCCATTTGCTGTTTAGGTGTCAGAAATAAATTTTACCACTGGAGTCTGCAGCATCTGATTAGTGAATTATTCAGTTTGGAGATTGCCTTTGCCATGACCTCATTAGTAACCCCGAGGTGAGCGGGACGCATTAGACTAACCACCAGGCTGTCACTGAGGAGCAGAACTGGGGCATTAAAATGGATTAAAGTGCTTTACCAAGAAGTGCGGCACAACTCATAAAAAAAAAAAAAAATCCAAACCAAAGACAGAAGGGAAAAGAGAGAGGGATAGAGGGGGAGAAAAGAAAGAAAGACCAATAAAATAAATAAATAACCCGTCCTGTTAAGCTGGCAGCCTGAGGATAAACAGTCAAGAAGGCGGAAGGGCACAGGAGCTCCAGCCTGCTGGCAAAGCACGAGCCTTCTCTCCGAAGCCAGGGCAGGTCTGTGGTTGGGAAGAGGCATCTGCAGGGCTCTGCTGTCTGCTCTGCCAGGGGAGCCCAGCATCTGCTCAGTGAAACCAACCCTTAGGATGCCAGCCAAATCCCCCTGATCGCCTAGGAGAGCCTCTTCTTTTTAACTCCCACTGGGCTGCCACCCAGACTTGGATGTTTTCTGCATCAGGGAAGGTGGTGCTGGGCGGAAGGTCCTCCATGGACCTGACCTTGACATGCTGGTGCCCACACTGGGGACCTCAGTTGTTCCATGCTGCTGGCTGCAAACAGGAGTCTGGTGGGGACCTGCACATCTCCCAAACCTGCCTGTGAGTGGAACTTACTCAGCTGACATGGAGAGGAAGATGTGGCCCATAGTTACTATGCAAGGACCATGGTGACCCCTTTGAAGGGGGCATGATAGAGAGAGGGAGAGGTGAGATACCCCGTTTTGTCTCTTCCTGAAAAGCCTACAGAAGGGAAGGGGGGATGGGTTTGTACCACGCTCCCTCAGGGTCAGCTGTTCTTTCCTGGGGGGGAGGCATCGGCTGATGCGAACAGCTTCCATCTGGGGATGGGCCCGCTGACTGATGTGGTCGCATTTGTTTGCTCAGCAGCAGTTGCAAATAATGGATGCTAAAAGGCTTTGTGGTTCATTGATGGCCATGCTCATAACCACACACTCTTCATCCAGTTCTGGGGAAGAAATGCAGCGCTATCCATCTGACTTCTCAGATCCTAAGCCCTGCCTTCAACATGCTGTGGCCTTGGTCCATTCACTGTGTGCACAAGAGACCCCATTGGTGACAGATGCTCCAGGTGCTGGCTGGACCCTGCAAGAAGATCATCCAAGGGTCTGTTCCTTCCTCCCACCACTGTAGCTGCTAGAAGCCTGGATGTGCACCCATGGCACTGGACCCAGACCTTTTTGTGGCAGTGCCTGGTGAGTACATTTGCTTCTCCCACGTCTTTAGTGACAGTACTGGGAGCATCTTATTGCCAACTCACATCAGGGCCAGTCTTCAAGAGGACACTGTGGGGTTTCTCTGTGTCAGTTGGTCCTCAGAGGTATGGTGAGCTCCCAGATTTCGTCAGTGGACCCAAGTGTTTACCTTCCATCTAGCTTCACCTGTTCAGCTTGGGTCCATCTGTAACTGGGGAGACCCAATTTAATACCTTCTCCATGCTTCCTATTATTAGTCCTCCAGCTGTCCCAACACATCCATCCAAGGCCACCTCTGCACCTGGGCTGATCTTTGGGACCAAGCAGAATTGGGAGCTTGCTGCCTATCTCTTCTCCTCTGTGGGGTTTTGGACATCTGGGACTAACCAGAGCAGGGCTGTGGTGGCTGACCGCACACCCTGCCCCATTTGAATACATCAGGCATGTCCTGGTGTCTCTTGGGAAGCTGTGATAGGAACAAGAAGGCATAAGGAGGGTAGAACACAACTACCTGAGTTTTATTAGGTTTAATTGTCCCTGTTTTATTATACCTGAATGCACAAAGAATCTTAATTAAATCAATTTCAAACAACCAGGGCAAACAAGCCACTCGATAGAGACAAGCTGAGAAGGGAGCGATTCAGGCTGTCAGTTCCCCGCGTCTTTCCTGAATCCTCCCTCCCCTCCCCACCAGGCGAGTACGGGAAATTTGTTCATTTATTGCTGCTTAATAATATATACTTATGCATTGTGTATCCCAAGCTATTTGCATTGTCAAGTCATGTGCATTGACGTGGAAGCTTTGCTTTCCCTTGTGTTGCTGCTGGTGTCATCTTCGAGCGTTTTCCTAACGATGACTTGATGAAGGGTAAGATGCAGCAGAATTGAAAAATGGCTGGGGGAGCCCAGCCAGAGCTCTCTGTCACCATCCTGGGAATTGCTGGGCTGTGTTAACTGAGCATCTAGCAGGGACATGCACAGTAGTACGCTTCCCCTTCCAATTAAAGTAGCCACAGTGGCTTTGTTTTGAGGGCCAGCCAAATTTCACTCCACTGATTTCTAGGACAGTTGTCCTGGTGGCATTCTCATCTTCCATGCAAATTGTCATCACCTCAGCTTAACCCTCATCCAAAAAGTAATCAGCTTAAACCAGAAAAAATTACCATACCAAATAAACAGGGCACTCCTCAAACTCCATCTCCCTTTTTCCAGCCAGCCCCCTTTAGTTTGCTGTTCTACCACGGACACATGGGGACGTGAGGGACCTTTCCCAGGATTTCCACACTGCCCATCTGGCTTGTGTGTCTTCACATCTTCTGAGTCCGGAGGCCAGGCTTGCAAGGTGAGTTTGAAGGACAGAAGACCTACTCCCTTCTCTTATTCATGAGTTCTTTCCATCTTGTGTTTCCTGGGGGAGCTCTTTGCAACCCAGGTTTTCAGCGAAGAACAGAGCTGCATGTTGTGTTTCCTCACAAGGCTTCTCCCAGACCCTGTTCCTTGCTTAATTACTTGGAAAAACTCTTCCAACACCTCTAGTGAGACTCCTTCGCACACAGCTGCCATCACAGCTCCTGGCAGGCAGCTAGTCAGGCTGTGAGATGCTGCATTCCTTCACATGGGACACAGCTTGGGATGCAAATGCAGACACAAGAGCATCCCTCAGGACCTAAATTATCCATAAGGAACCTTGCTCATCAGCACAGATGGATCATCCACTGAACTAAAGTCGGACTGTCCTCATCCACTCATTAGAGATGAACTCTTTGCAAAGGACCAGCTTGAAAATTAAAGCAGGGCAAGAGCCCAGCCCCACGTTGCCTACATCGAGCACAGTGGGCATCAGGACCCTCACCACAGCTGGTGTCCCCTTGATCTGCAATCAGCACCCAGCTCTGCCACCGGCCCCAGATCATCCTCTTCCCAGCTTCCCAGCAGCCAAAAGAAGGTGGCATCAATTCCTGCCTGTTTCATAAAGCGAGACTGGAGTTTTCTCTTGGTCATTTGCTAAACAGCTGGAGTGCTCCCTGTATCCAAGGAAACCTGCCTTAACCTGCTGCTTACAGGGAGGCTTCCATTTGGCCAGTTTCTCTCGGCTTTCCTCAATGCTCCTGGATTAAGATTTTGGGAGGTCTTTAAGGGGAGATGCACCTGCCTTGTTCTTGCGCTCCCAGCCTCGCATGCTTCCCCTGCTTTGGGAATTGAGCCTCTGTAGAGCAGAATGGGAAAAGCCCTGATTTCCACAATTTTGTTGCCACTTAGTTTGCAGTTTCACAAAACCTGAGGCAGAGCCTGGAGGGTATTTTTCTGTTTCTGTTTCCTTTCTTCTTCCTCTTCTCTACTCCCACCATTTCCAGTAGGCAAACAGCAACAAAACCACCCGCCGTGGAGATGTTCTGTGTTGTGCCTTTGACTGTGGTGTGTGCAGAAGCTGAGCACCCCCGGGAGAGGTGGGGATGAGGGCTTGGGAGAAGGTGAAAGAATCAAAATCCAGGAATGCTGTAGAGGCTGGGAGAAACATGTGGGTTAGGTAGTGTCTGTGGCTGCAGCCAGGATCTTCCACCTCTGTACCAAAGCAGGAAAGTGTGCAGGCATTAGGGACAGCAGAGAGCAATGCTCTCAGGTTTCTCCAGACACCTTCCCTTCCTCTGGCCCACGCTTACTCTTCGGATGTGGCTGTCAGCAGCTCC
>NW_010266426.1:0-13976 GCF_000690775.1 Eurypyga helias
GGGTGGGGGGGTGGGGGAAGAAAAAACTCGGGCTTTATTATCCTTTGTCTTTTAATAAAGCCTGGAGGATTTGACTGAGATCTAGAACTCATGTCATATACAAAGAAAGGAAAAACCCACACCCTATACAGCACTTATTAAAAAGTATGGGGGCATAGAATTCCTCTCAGTTTAACACATGCCAAGGGAGACACAATATTAAGCGACTTTTCCCATGATCACTGACTGCGGAATGGAATCCAGTCCTCTAAGTCTTACACCAGAACTCAAGCCACAAGACACCCATCTCCATCACTATTAGCTGCAGCGAGTTATAGCTTATAAACTGCCTATGAGGCAGTGAGGTTATGTAAACTGCTGCTGTAGGACTGAGCATCCTGCATACGTAGAATCAACTTTGTGCTATCAAAGTTGTATTACCTATATCCCAGACCAGCAATGACGGAAGATTGTTAAATCTCACTGGTCCTCTGGAAAGCAGAGTCACATTTAGACTGAGGAGGGGCCGAAGCCAAGGGAAATCAGTCCACCCACACTGGCTGGTCCATGAAGGGAGAGGTGTAATAGAATTATTCCAGAAACAGCAGAAGGTATGAGGACATCATTAGAGTCTCCATAACTAGAGAGATATAGAAGAATTTATACTCTCACAGATACACAGGAAGCTTGATCCAAGGTAGAGGATCACAGAGGAAACATAAAAAAATGCTTTCGCTTGCATATAGTCTCTCTCCCACAGAAAGAAATACAGATGAAGACATGGAAGAGAAGCACCATGATCTAGAGACCCAGTTTTCATAAGAAGGGGCTCCTTTTCTCCATAGTATCTACTAGTAACTGGTCAGGAATGATGAAACTGCTCCAAGAGCCTAAGATTGCATGCCTTTAGAAGGCTGATAAGCCTTATGCTCAGACAGGTGTCAGACAAGCTCAGAAAGCAGCCAACTGAAGTTCAGCACCTAGCAGACCCAATGTGTTTGCAGCCTTGTTGATAAACCTAGTAGGTACCCAGCTGGGGAAGCCCCACAATGCTTCCACATTCTTGCTCCCAGAAAAGTCTGATTGTATTAGAAGAACTTGTTTGCATTGAGAACCTAAACACTATAAAGTTTAAATATGACAGCTGTACAGTTCCACATAGGATTGATGCACTCAGTCCCAGCAGAAAGAAAGTTTGGAGTCTTCTGAGAATAGATAGCAACTCTGTTAGAAACTAGCTATAAAGCCACAAACATTTCCAGCTGCTGAATACTAGATCTCAGAAACTGTAATGTTTTGCACAGGTTTTGCAGGAGAGGCTTTTTGGGGCTGGGGGGAAGAAAGGGAGGGAAGAAGGTGATATGCATTGAACTTCCTAGGTTTATACTGAGGAAAAAATGTATGTAGTATATCTGCCACTCTGTTTGGGAAGAGCTGTCGGCCCACACAGCACACTGTGCACTGAAGTATAGAGTTGCCTTTTAAAGACATTACTGACATCCCAGGAACTTGGTAGCCTCTTGAATCAAGGGTGCAAGCACTGGCTCTTAAGGAGTGAGAATGAGTACTGAAGAATGAACCCTGCCACCATTTCTCTCCCTGTCCTGACCTGGGAGTGTCAGGCTTCTCTTTCATTGTGCCCAGTTTGGAAAAGTAGAAATACTCAAACTATTTACTGCATCTAGGACTTCTATAAATGGAACCAGGTACAAAACAGAGTGGGGAAGATTAAACCAGCACATTTCGTGCCTAGTGCAATTCCTTGAGGTGCTGTGAGTCAGGAGACCCATGCAGAGTAATATTAACACCAGAAAAACTCAAAGCACTTTGTGAGACCCCCATCAAGCCACTGGGGGAGGGAAGGGAGAAGCACAAGACTGTCAGAAAGAAATTAAAGTTACAGTGTCAAAGGAGAAGAAGGGAAAAAAAAAAACCCACGCACCAACCTACACTTTACCTTTTTTGGGAGCCCCACAAGTTCAATGGGAGTGATGGATTTGTGCAGGGCTGGACTCTTGCCTCAATCTTCCCTCTCACCCCCTCTGGCAGTCTCAGATGTTCTTAGCAAAGCAGCAGCTGTCACTCTGGCAGCAGCAGCATGAGCCCAGCTGAGTTCATACGTGCAGTTATTTTAGCACATTGCCACCTTCTTTCTTCTCATGAAAAAAAATCTGGCAATTTAATACTTTAGATAGCTCAGCTAGACCTGGGTACGATTTGACCGAGTAGAGGGAAAAAAAAACCCCAAACAAAACAGTTCTTTCAGTACTGGTATTCTTTTTCTCAAATAACTATTGTGAACAAGGGCAGAAGAGGTTTAAGAGGAAGAGTTTTCTTTCTGGTGGGAAATATTAAGCAATCAAGTTATAAGCAGAGGAGGTCACATTTTTTCGTTACAAAATGCCAACTGAAATTGTCTTAAGAACATGAAATAGTTTGTTAAGAACTGTCAGTGTCATCTCTAGACTACAGTCAAACTGTATAAGCCTGTGGCAGGGAAAATCATGCTAGCTTTTGCTTTCAACTCGTTCTCCTCTGTTGCTCGGCTCATAGCAAGCAATAGCCTGGAAGCTGAGTCATGATTTAAGTCACATTTCTCCCCACTTCATCCTCCTCTAAAGTCACAGTCTATCCACTGTCTAGACTTAGATCATCCATAGCATTTTCTGGTCAGTGGTTTTCCACTCTATACAAAATACGAAAAGTTTGGAGAGGACAGTTGAACGTCTTACATCCTCTTACCATTATTCCAAAGAGAGGCCATATCTTTCTGTGCTCATAAATTATGTTTTCATAAAGTTAGAAATCATCACCTTGAATATTATACAGCTGTGTGCCCCCCAGTTTAAGAAGGAATGTTGAGGTACTTGAATGGGTCCAGAGGAGAGCAACAGAGTTAGCAAAAGAACTGAAAGGCATGTCCTGTAAGGAGTGGCTGAGGACTTTGGGCTCGTTTAGTTCAGAGAGAAGGAGGCTGAGGAGTGACCTCAGTGGTCTCTGCAGCTTCATGAGGAGGGGAAGGGGAGAGGGAGGTGTTGTTCTCTTTTACCTCGGATCCAGTAATAGGATGTGTGGGAATTGTTCAAAGCTGTGCCGATACGTAGGCTTTGGGAAGATTACTCTGGACTTTAGGAAACATTCCTTTACTGAAAAGGTGGTCAAGACCCAGAATATGCTTCCTAGAGTGGTGATAGATGCCCTGAGCCTGTCAGTGTTTCAGAGGCATTTGGAGAACACCCTTAACATTTGGTCAGCCTTGGATTGGTCAGGCAGTTGGAGCAGATGATTGTTCTAGGTCATGTCAACTGAAAGTCTGTTCTGTACTAGGGAAAGGAAGGTCTTTGAAATTGTGTTGCACTGAAACATCACTAGCAATGGATGTTGGTAACCAACGATGTGGTAAGAATGGCCACACGTGTCAAACCTAAGGTTCATAGAGTCTGGGATCGTCTCTCACACTGGCAAGTAGACAATGCCAATGAAACAGAGACTGTGTGAAAAACACCTCTCCAGAATGCAGTTGCAAACTTCAGCAAGTTGTGGATCAGCAATGCACTGAACCAACGTTGGTATCACAGCTTATAACAACTCCCAGTTAATCTATTATTCCATTAATTTATCAAGGCACATTCTGAACACACATAAGCCTTCAGCATTTATAGGAGCTTGCTAGAAAGAAGTCCACACCTTAACTGCACAGCCTGTAAAACAAACATCCCTTAGTTCCAAACATGATACCCCTCCCTAGGGTCATTTGATGATTCCAGGTTTCTGTATTTGAAAATGCAACAAATAGTTATGCTCTATTTTTCTCTCTCTCTCTTTATACCAGAGACATAATTTTTACCCCTCCATCATCTTTTCTTCAGGCTGAAGATTGCTGTTCTGTTTATTTCTCATGTGGAAGCCCTTCTAATATTGTCTATACAGCTACACCACCAAATTCTACCTCAGCTTAACAAAATTCTTTTGATAGTAAATTCATGTTTTCACAGCAAGTGTCCTTGTCAAACAGCTGTCACATCTCGTACTTGGACTCAATCTGTTGAAAACTGAAAGAGGTTCCTAGCATTGTCCATTCTTACTCTCTTCCTCCTTATCTCACAGGGGGACAAATTCACCTGTAGTAATAAAATAACAGAAAAGACTCTGTCTGCCCTGTATGTCTAAGAATTTTCAATCTATATTAGAAGTCCAGAATATGAATCATGGGCACATGGACTTTTCTTTCCAGCTGAAGGTTACTTTAATTAATTCAATGTATTTGCCTTTTTTAACTTGGATTCAGTCATTTAAAAGCTGCATCATTGTTGTTAATATTGTTGCTGAATATGATCTTTTAGTAGTTATTAATTCTCAGTGCCTGTATTATTTCTTCCTGCTAACATAAGTTGCTTTGGCAGGCAAGGTAGCAGGCTTAATAGTTGTCTTCCCTGTGGTATCAGTTTTTCAACCATCCAGGTGAACAGCTTTGTTTTTAAAGGTTATTAAAGTCATGAAAGGTTATTAAGTTCCTGGATCCAGTATTGTTCATTTTTAGAGATAGTGCACTCGCTAAATTCCTGGAATAGTGTTATAATCTCTGAGATTTACTTACGTCATTGTTGGAACTGAAAACTGTTCATCCCATTTGAGAGACAGAATAATGACTAGTTTTGTTTTATTGTTACATACAGTGAGAACTTGACCTTTGCATCTGAGCACAGGTTGAGTGGGAGAAATTATTCTTCAGGGCATCTGTGTAATCAGGCCCTAAATGAAATCTGAAGCTTTAGTAGTAAGGGAGAACATTGTCAAAGTCTGGTGCTAAACCTTTGACCCCATTTCACATCCAAACGCATAAGCTGTTTGGCAGCAGACACTAAAAGAGCAGAGACCAGTTTGACCTTTATAGAGTGGGATGAGTGAAAGAATTACTAGTTCAGACTCTGTTATGGGAAGCTACAGGGTAAACAAGTTGAGAAAAACAGTATCAAAACCCTTTCAATTTTACTTAATTAACACGAGGCATTCAACTCACTTTAAGACCATAAATTCACACACATTCATTTAAAAATATCTAAGCTGGTTTTTTAAGACTCAATTGCCACTTAAGATAATTCTTTGGTTTTTAAGACCATATATCTGGTTGACCTGTTTGAGATGGCATCTCTCCTTTGCTTCTCTTCTAGATAAACATATGTAAACAGTTTTTCTTCCTCAAAAAGAAAAAAAAGACACATTTGGAATTGTTACCATTTCCTTATGCACATCTTTCGGCTTTATGTGATAAAAGTACTTGAGAAAAATTCCAGTGAAATTGATGCTCATTATGCTAAGCCAGATCTCTGTAGCAAAGTTCAAACATTGTAGAAGACAAAGTGTACATTCTAGCTTAAAGATGTTGTGTTTCCTTGCAGTATTGTTGCAGCTGGAGAAGAGGAGGAAATCTTTATTTATATAAGTTACCACCATACCAACAATATTTTTTATTTTCTTTTTTTGAAATCATTCCATAATAAGACATTTCTCTCAACCCACTACATATCTAAAGCATTGAGAAGGATGAGAAGAATAATTTTTGTGTTGGCAAAGTAAAATGACTTGACCTTCAGGTGGAAAGTATATTTCAGAGTGAAATCAAGTACCCAGGATTTAAAAGATGTTCAACAGCGTCCTGCAGCTGTCATTCACATGCAGATATTTAGGCAGTGAGTGGGGAGGAGAAATACACTAAAAATCAGACCTTGTGTAAAGTTGCAAACAAGCCAAAGCCTTAAAGTCGTGGTTTAGGTCACCTAAAGTTTCTGGATGTATTGGATTTGTGTGTCATGTTTTGGGGGAAGAACTCCTAACACACTTCCCCTGCTCCAGAGGGGCTACAACGGTGGCAGCTTCTGTGAGAAACTGCTGGAAGCTGGGGGAGTGTGGCCAGCAGGTCGAGGGAGCTGATTCTCCCCCTGTATTCTGCTCTTGTGAGACCCCACCTGGAGTGCTGTGTCCAGCTGTGGAGCCCCCAACATCAGAAGGATATTGATCACTGGGAGCGAGTCCAGAGGAGGCCACGAAGATGCTCCGAGGGCTGGAGCACCTCTGTTATGGGGACAGGCTGAGAGAGTTGGGCTTGTTCAGCCGGGAGAAGAGAAGGCTCGGGGGAGACCTTATAGCACCTTCCAGTACCTGAAGGGGCTGACAAGGAAGATGGGGGAGAATTTTTACAAGGGCCTGTAGTGACAGGACAAGGGGTAATGCATTTAAATTGAAAGTGGGGAGATTTAGATTAGATATCAGGAAGAAGTTCTTCCTGGAGAGGGTGGTGAGGCACGGGAACAGGTTGCCCAGAGAAGCTGTGGATGCCCCATCCCTGGAAGTGTTCAAGGCCAGGCTGGATGAAGCTTTGAGCAACCTGGTCTAGTGGAAGGTGTCCCTGCCCATGGCAGGGGGGTTGGAACTTGATGGTCTTTAAGGTCCCTTCCAACCCAAACATTCTATGATTCTATAAGCTTCCCCTACGTATGATAGAGCCAATGCCAGGTGGCTCCAAGACCCACTCTTGCCCAGCTGAGGAGAAGAGTGGTAGAGTAGATTTACTGGGCACCTGGCCTCCAGGCAGGGTAAACCCACCACACTGGACAACTATATAAAGCAGCAGAGTAACATATCATGAAGATGATGCACATAAGCTGAGCAGCAGCCATATGGTCTTGTTAGCAAAAGGATGGTTCCTTATCTTGCCTCCTAACAAAGGAAACATTGTGCTACATGCACACAAACACAGGAATAATATAGGATACTCTAATTTTTGCAGTCTTAATACGAAGATAAATGTTCATATTATTCCATGAATATTAATTACCTTACACTACCAAAACATCATTTTCACTCATCACTGAAGTGCCCAACCATCTTTCTGTGACCTGCTTTGTATGGTAGCAAGAGAAAACAGGGTATCTGTGGGACTAGATAAAAAGAGTCCTTACTAACCTGACTACTCAAACTGAACATTTAAATTAAATGCAGAATTTATAATACTTTTTAATCCACTATCTTCCACAATGAAAGCTACTGAAATTTGGAACACATGCTTAAGAGCCTAAACAATATATCCTTCCTGTCTTCAGGCATTCATACTTTTCATTCTAAAAACCTCAAACTGTTTCCAATCACTTCTGAGAAATGTCTTACACTTCTGTCATCTGCTAAGTATTTCTTCACTTTGCTTTCCATTAAGCTGCAAACATTAGTACAGAAACAGAACAGACCTTGTAAATAGCCAGACCATTATCCAGGTTGACTAGACACATCAACCTGCATAGAATAGTAGTCTGTAGCTTTTCAGTCATTTTAAATATGTCACTAACAAACAGCTTCTGGATGCTGGGGTGAGGGGGCAGTGGGATGGGATGGAGTGGAAGGGTTTAAAAGAAGGGTCAGGTTATGAAAAACACATAGACAAGAAATCTCTAGAAATCACAAAGAAAAATTACCTAGACTTTTTAACAAAGTAGCATGACAAGAAGTAACAAATGGGTAGACTTAGACAACCACTGTTCACCCCCTGAGCTAACAGTAGCAAAGAAATTTAATTCACTCTTCTACGTTTCTAAGAAAGCTACATTTGCTGAGCACTGCTGACCGCTTCTATAGGCTCAGCCAGCCATGAACCAAAACCAGCCCACTGTCACATCCATGTATCCTAAAAAGGTAATAATGGAACTATTTAATTAAATAAATGGCACAAAATGTGTAAGCTGCCAAGTGTCAGAAAGAATGTAAAGTTGTTTTTAGTAAAGAACAGAGTAAGAACTGAAAATGTTATAGTATCACTCCATTTTCTCACCCCTTCAGTTCTGGTCACTCAGCATCCAAGACGATACAGTGTAAATGAGCAATAGAGAAGGACTACTGAAGTGTTTAGAGGTGCTGAGGTCCCTACATATTAAGAGAAAGCATGACATAAGCTCTCTTTGGAAAACAGAAAACATGTTTTTCTCAAAGAAATCCCTTTCAGAACCAGTGGACAGGTACTGAAATTAAAAAGCAACAAACTGACAGAAAGTTGTTATGTGATTTGCTTTTACATATTCAAAGTAAGTACTTAAATATGCATAAATAACAATAAAGTTATCCTATGTCCAAAGTAAAAGTTTGTATGACCTTCCATTTCTAATATTCAAGAATATGGCTCTTCAAGCTATATCCAGATAACAAAGAGATTGTCTTTACAGATACACCTTAATGTAATTAATAGGTTTGGGAGTACCTTTGAAAGTATCTTTCTTTTCTGGTACAGAGTATCGACTTCCTTCATTGGCATTACCTGTTCTCTTAAAACAAATAAAAAGTATGCAAGACCAGCAGTATTTAATGTGCTTCTGGGTATTTACATGAGATGAATACTGTAACCTTTTTAGGTGTCGCAATGGAAACTAAGCACTAATTCTTTTCCTCTTTTAAAAACACATTGTTCAAGTCACTTGACAACAAAAAAGTTAGATAGTCTGTATTCTATCCAACTGACCTTTAAATGTATTTGTTTGACTAGCAAGCACTTTTTAATAGGTATAGATTTGGCATTAGACATATCCTTGCATAATTCCTGTTTTCATAACAGATATAGTGGAGTTAGGAGCGATTAAAGGAAAAAAAACCCTTACAAAGTAGCTTTTGTCAACAGCCAAACCATAGCTTTCCAGTTACTGAATTTCCTGTGTCCCACCTTAATGCCAGCAAACATCAGCACAAAGGAGTCCTTCATTTTCCCAGGCTAACAATGAACTGGGAAAGGTACCATTTTTTGAACCTACTCTTTTCCCTCAAAAGAATTTAACAGCTCAAAACAGTTTTGCCCTGCTAAGCCAGTGTGAGCATGCACTGGAGAGAGAGTTTGGGAGATCAAGAACGTTTAAGTGATTAAAACTGTAGGTGGCCTAAATAAAGAGATCGTTATTTATTTCTTATAATACGTGATTAATATTGTAGGTGGTCTGAATAGATACACACTTATACTTATCTTTATTTATAAATAAAAATAATTCTCTATTAAAATTATTGACAAACTTTATAGACATTTAAATGCTTTTATTGAGTAGATTTATCAATGTATTGATTGCTGCAGAATCTACAATGACCCAATGTGAGAGACATTTGATATTGAATCTTACTAATGAGCCATGCAATAGACAGGGGAAAGGCTTGTTTTTCATTGGAGTGAGGAGCCTAACTAGTTCAGTATAGAGGGTGATACCTAACCCAATTAAAACAATTCTCATTTTAATTAAGGAGTATGGCTGACTGTGCCCTAAACAGGAAAAAGGAAGATGAGTTTCAGGAAAGAAGACAAAATTGTATAGATTTTTCAAGTACTACTTCATACTGATTTTAAGATTTTGTCTGAAAATTCACTACAACCCCTTTGTAAGAATTTTTAATAGTTAAATTTTTCTACTAGTATAATAAATAAGTGGCTCCCAATTTCTAAACCCCAGTTGTCTCAATGCAGTTTCTAATGGCTTTAGTCTGTTATGTTTCATCTCACACAGAATGAGGCTCCAATTTCTAAAAATCCTCTCTTCATAATGATGAAGTCATCTGTTAAAATATTCTCAATGTTACGTAGATATTTTGTTAGGGACAACTTTACAAACTACAGCATTAAATTAAAAGACATGTCCTATACGAAGTCATGATATTTAGGCATAATAGATGAAAATTCTCAACTCTTAAAGGTGACAAGCTCTTCTTGAAGCTTCAGCTCTAAACTACACACTTAAAACCTTTTGGATGAATTACCCAGGTTAAAGTCAAAGCATCTGTAACTGTGTAAACATGATAGCCCTTACCTACGACAGTTTGTTGGGATTCCAATTTCTGCTTGCCAAGAAAGGAGTTAAGCAAGGCAGCAATTAGGAAACAGTTGTAAGAAATGCAGTCAACTAAAGACAAAAGTGTTCACAGGAAAACAGGAAGGGTGAAATAATTCAAGAGATTGCAGTCAGAGGAGCAGAGTTTTGGCTTTTAAGATGGGGGGGCAAAGAACCCATGGGCTGGCAGGGGAACAGTAGACTTGTCACAAGGAGAAAGGTGTGGCACACTAAGTTTGATGCTGAATGGCTGTAGCTGATACAAGTTTTGATGTCGGGACATTAGCCTGGAAGAGGTATAAATTCTCACTGGTGTAAGGCTTAGGGAAAAACTTACCTATTAACTGAAAATAAATGCAGTAGGAAACAGAACCTGGCATATGCTCTTGTGGTTTGCAAGAGGCGTGGCACAACCTTGGCACATACTGGAGGGTTGGCAGCCCTGCAAAGGCAATTGCAGCATGCTGCATGCTGCCAGTTCACTGAGATTCACAGGCAACTGCTCCAAGCAAAGGAAACCCAACGTCTCCATGAAAACCCAAAGGATGATTAATGTGAGGCATTTCGAGCATTACTAGCAGTGTGTGTGTAAGACAAAAAAACACTGTACTTTTTACCATCTAGGGCAATGCCTCTGAAGAACTTCCTGCAGCGTAAGGACAGCCTGCAGTGAAGCAAAATTATTGTTTTCCCAGCCCTGTAATCAAATGCCAGGCTCCAAAGATATAGTGACCCTTTAGAAGGGGTACAGTATCTCCAAACCTGCCCTAAAGGAAAAAGATAAAACAAAACACTATTCCACACATAAGGTGTTTCAGCAGCATCAAACAGATGAGAACGACACTAAATATCAGAAGATTTCCAGGATCGTCCCAAAGCACAGCCAATGAAATAGGCTTACTGAGAGAAGCATTATTATGGTCCAAGAGGGAAAAAGGTGCAATAAGGTATGTTTAAAAAAAAAGCAAAAAAAAATTTCCACAATATTAACAGATTGCACCAGCTTCACTAATAATATAGCATACTTTAAAGAATGACTAAAGCATATGGACGAATCTTGTGAATATTATTCATGTACAGATCATTCTAGTGATAGGGTTTCTTTGTAAAAAAATAAATAAAAAATACTGTTGTGTCATATAGGTTGAACCTGTAATAAAATATCATCCTCGCACATTCCTTGCAAAAGAATGACAATTAGAAGCTGGATTGATTTTTGTTTGTTTACAAGCATTTGTAATATCCAGTTACAATTATAGGTTTCAAAACCTTCAGAGCTCTTTGAATGAAGAATATAATGCCCCGGTCAACATTCCAGGAACATGCCTTGGAGTATCTACACAATAGCATATCTAATCTCCATAACTCTTTTCTGAGGCAGATATGGAATAACAGCAAAACATGCCCACATGCTCCCACAGACACCAATAGACAACTGTGAAAAATAAATGGTGACAAAGTTCCTAATTTAACCTTCCAGTTTGTGTCTCCCAAGAATATAACCAAAAAAATTACTTCATAAAGCAAGATTACAATTAGCACCTGTTAAGCTTCTAAGGCAATCTGAGGAAATATCAGCCCTCCTACTCTGAAGAATTCTAAAATGGTGTCCAAAATAGATGAGTATCTCTGCTCATGGAGGCACTGCAGATGCAGAAGCTTACCCATCAATCTCTTTCTTGAAACCCACAGCAGTTCACTGCTTTTTTGACTACAGCACAGAAGTGTGAAGCAAGCATCCTTGCAGAAAATGTTTCCTGCAATATAGAGAGGGAAATACTAACAAGACTAAAAAACATTTTTGATGACATCTTCTTATTTCAGTTTCCCTTGTGTTCTTTAGATAGGGAAATCCGTGCAATACTGCCAGGACCATAGCAAGGTTGCAACAGTGGAGATACGTCTCTCATCCTAAAAGGTTATACAGAACGACCCCGAGATTCAGCTTTCTTCCAGAAGATGCTTTGTGTTTTTTATTTCTCTCTTCGAGTAAGCTTGCAAGGGGATCTCTGAATACAGAACACTGTATGTTCCCGTTATTGTTTATTGCAAATTAACAATCCTTTAAATTTTTTAAGTTGTCTGAAAGATCCTCTCCTTCCTCCTGAGCACGTTAGTTTTCAGCACTTCTTCACAGAGAACTGTTGGACACCTTTTCCCTCCCACAGTTTTATATTTCATTTTGGCAAAGATAGAAACATGTCATCAGTAGAAAACAACTCAGCCAAGTGCAAGCCTTCAAAGCAATCTACGGAGCGAGGATGACAGGCTTTCCTCCTCCCTGGTAAACTGCTAGCTACCCACAGGTAGCCATGTCTGGTTTCCAAGTCTCCTCTTGGTTTAATTTCCATTAAATAAAGAGAATATCAGACTCAGCCTCATTGTGGAATCTTTTTGATTGCCTAATTGTGCATTATTTTAATTTCTGTTGTTCATATGTTCATGTACAAAGCTAAATGAAACCATATTAAGTACTAACAGTGCCAGACAATTCCCACAAGGCTATGACAGGCATCTTGTCAGCCAGAAAAGGTTCCACCTCCTTCCAATAACATTACTCCATTGATGCTGTCCAAACAATATCTAATCTCATGGATCACTTTTTTCCAAGCATCTGTATTTTGCCCTATCCTCTTTTTGTATTATCCTCAACAATCTAATTTATTTTGCCAAACTTGCATTATGGTCTTGTGCAGTGTTTCAAAATAACACTAAGAAGGTCTTGCTACTCTTGGGGGCAATCAAGTGCAACCATGACCATACTTGGAGAACAGGCTTCAAGTGTGGAGTTAGACTTGCACAGGTGATCTACAGAACCTGGTCCTCACTCAGGGAACAGAGAATGCCTAACTGTTCCCTACATCAGCAATAAAAAAAACTGTGAGAAAAGATGAGTCTGTACACATACTACATTTAGGCAATTTACAACAAAGTGATAACCATGTTAGGGCAAGGACTAGACATATGGGAAGCTGAAGACTGTATCATCATCTAACTTAATGCTTTAGCATAGATTTTCTTTTTTTCCCAGAAATTTGTATTAATATTGACTGTTCTTCCCTGAGCAAAGATAGTTAAAAACCTTCCCCACCAAAAGCAAACACCTTGGAGGATAAGTGTTTTTTAAACAAACAAACAAACAAACAAAAGCTTTTTCATATAGTGGGATGATTCACAGTTCGTGTCTTTCTTCTCAATCTGAGGCACGCAGATAGCACTCAGACTCGTTTGTTCAACGCTTGTCCCAGGACAGCTGCTACCTGTGCTAAGTTTTTAGAATGGTTTCAGTAGTGTTGCTTAGTCGTACTTATATCCATCCATTTATATCCATCCATTGAGACAACCCACTTGTACCAGGAGTGGTGGCCTCTGCTCACTGCTACACCCATGACATGCTGCAGCGTTGTTGTCAAGATACCGCACCTCCACAAGCATCAGAGCAATTACTTTGTCAAGGCTGGATGGCAGCAGAAAATATTCTTTACTTTCTAAGTAAAAATAAAAATGAAGTATGGCAGAAATGTCTCAAGTAACACACCAGAGAGAATGTGAAAAAGAGAGGTCCACATGCTTTCTGTGTTTAGCGACCTATGACATCAGACACCCGTCCTTCTTCTCTGAGCACTAGTTAGAGTGCCCTCAAGCATCGTGACACTAATCCTTGCTACTCTTAGATGTCCATAAAGCACCCCACAAGCCAAACCTTCAGGGCAAAATTTTAACCGTATTTTGTGAACCATTATTTACATGGTTTTCATTTTCTTATTGATTTTTTGTCCATGCAGGGCAAGAAAATTTAAGTTCTTACCATGTCACTACCCACTCAGGGTAATTTATCCCTGTCTCTGCTTTGACCTTCAATTTGCCAGGAATAACAAAAAAAAAAAAAAAAAAAAAAAAGAACACCAAAAATACCCCACCCAAACAAAAAAGAAATATTTTTTTTTCTGCATAGTAGATTTATTGTTCAAAAACTTTTCAGGCCAGTGTCTCTCCTTACCCCTTGACTGCTTAATTTCTCTAGTTTAAACAGTTACACATTTTATACAAATATCCCAATTATTTTTTTTTCTCTTCAGTTATTTCATCGTTGGGCACCCCTCTGTACTGGGTCATGGCAGCAGGGGAGAGGCTACAGGAGCAGCTGCTGTGAGA
>NW_010266426.1:14025-15267 GCF_000690775.1 Eurypyga helias
CTGGCCACAAGCCGAGCCAGGCAGCAACAGTGGTAGCGCCCCTGGGATAATGTCTTTAAGAGAGGAGAAAAAACTGTGGAGAATCCTGCAGTGTAGAGAGGAGTGGGGTGCAAGAGAGACAACTAGGCAGATCCCCTGGTCGGTGGGGAAAGGCGGGAGGAGGTGGGCCGGAGCAGAGGTTCCCTGCAGCCTGCAGTGAGAGGGCAGGCTGTGCCCCTGCAGCCATGAAGGGTCACGGGGGAGCAGAGACCCCCCTGCAGCCCAGGGAGGACCCCACACCAGAGCAGGGGGATGTCCCCCAAGGAGCCTGTGACCCTGTGGGAAGCCCATGCTGGAGCAGGCTGCTCCTGAAGGACTGCACGCCATGGAAGGGACCCATGCCCGAGCAGTTCCTGAAGAACTGTAGCCTGCGGGAAGGACTCACATTGGAGAAGTTGGTGGAGGACTGTCTCCCATGGGAGGGACCCCATGCTGGAGCAGGGGCAGAGTATGAGGAACCTCCCCTGAGGAGGAAGGAGCAGCAGAGACAGTGTGTGATGGACTAAGCACAACCCCCATTCTCCATCCGCCTGCACTGCTCAGGGAGAGGAGGCAGGGAAATCAGGAGCAAAGCTGAACCCAGGAATGAGGAGGGGTGGGGAGAAAGTGTTTTTGAAATTTAGTTTTGTCTCAACTCTGATTTGATTGTTACTAATTAAACTGATTTGTGACCCAAGTGGAGCCTGTTTTGCCCATGACCATAACGAGTGAGTGATACTTCCCTGTCCTGGTCTTGACCCACAAGTCTTTCCTTGTATTTTCTCCTCCCCATGCCCCAGGGAGAGGAGTGAGCGAGCAGCTGCGTGGTGCCGAGTTGCCTGTTGGGCCTAAACCCCAAGAACCTCTTATCATAATTCCTGTGTCAAACTCTTTTTCCCCTATCTTGAAGAAAATCTTTCTACACATGGATGTCACAACACTTCTTTCGTAGATAACTGCAATTACAGAGACATGGTGGGATAGCTCACATGATTGGAATGCTGTCATGGATGGCTACGTACTTTTAGGAAGGACAGGCCAGCAGAACAAGGTGATGGAGTTGCTCTTGATGTGAGAGAGCAACTGGAACCTATCGAGCTCTGCTGAGGGATGGATGGAGAACAAGTTGAGAGCTTATGGGTAAGAATTCAGGGGCAGTGGAATATGGGAGACACTGTTGTGGGTGTTTACTACAGGCACCTGCTCAGGAAGAGGGAGTGGATG
>NW_010266426.1:16255-16687 GCF_000690775.1 Eurypyga helias
CTACTGTCCAGTCAGCCTCACCTCCATCCCTGGAAACAGCTCATCCTGGATGTCAGGTGTGTAAAAGGAGAGAAGGTTATCAGGAGTGGTCAACATGGATTCACCAAGGGGAAATCATGCCTGACCAATCTGACAGCTTTCTATGATGGCACGACTAGCTGGGTGGATGAGGGGAAAGCAGCGGATGTTGTCTACCCCCACTTCAGCCAGGCTTCAGACACTGTCTCCCATAACATCCTCTTAGGAAGTGTGGGTCAGGTGAGCGGACAGTGAGTTGGACTGAGAACTGGCTGAACGGCAGAGCTCAGAGGATTGTGATCAGGGCACCGAGTCTAGCTGGAGGCCTGTGATTAGCAGTGTTCCCCAGGGCCAAGTCAGTATTGGGCCCAGTCTTGTCCAACACATTCATCAATGACCTGGATGAGGGGACAG
>NW_010266426.1:16881-26189 GCF_000690775.1 Eurypyga helias
GGAAAGCAGCTGTGCAGAGGGGGACTCGGGGGAACAATCAGTTGGCCATGAGCCAGCAGCGTGCCCTGTGGCCAAGGCGGCCAGTGGTGTCCTTGGGGACATTAAAAAGTGCGTGGCTAGCAAGTCGAGGAAGGTTATCCTCCCCCTCTACTCTGACCTAGTGAGGCCACATCTGGAGT
Organism: Eurypyga helias; assembly: GCF_000690775.1. Taxonomy (NCBI): domain Eukaryota; kingdom Metazoa; phylum Chordata; class Aves; order Eurypygiformes; family Eurypygidae; genus Eurypyga; species Eurypyga helias. Next base: position 17,061 of record NW_010266426.1, read on the forward strand.
GCTGTGTCCAGATCTGGCCTCCCCAGTTCAAAAATGATAAGGAACTACTGGAGAGAGTCCAGAGGAGGGCTATGGAGATGATTAGACGACTGGAACATCTGCCGTATGAGGAAAGGCTGAGAGACCTGGGTCTGTTTAGCCTGGAGAAGACTGAGAGGGGATAATACGAATGCTTTTAAATATCTAAAAGGTGGGTGTCAAGAAGATGGGGCCAGACTCCTTCCAATGGTGCCCAGTGACAGGACAAGGGGCAATGGGCACAAACTGGAGCAAGGAAGCACCTGTACTTGAGGAAAAACTTCTTCACTCTGAGTGTGCCAAAGCACTGGAATGAGCTCCAATTGGAGAACATAATTATAAGATAATGCTGTGCCTGGCAGATTTTTGGTGCTTTACAACCATCTTCTGCAAAAAATAAAGAAAAAACATAGTAGCTGCTGTTGCTACAAGCTGGTCTTGCCTCCTTGAAGGCAAATTTAAAAAAGAGAAAAAGATAAGAGAGTTTTAAAAGAAAAGCAAGCATGGGGTATATACTTGATGATGATTTTGACTTGCAGCCTTGCTGCTGCAAGAGACACAGAATATGTTTTTATTAGCTACTCCAAAACCACTGAATGGTTTTTTTTTGATCATAGTGTGATTTTAATTTCTGAAAAACTTCAGAGTATACAAAAAAATGCAGTAATAATAAGGGAGTAAAACATCTTCACAAAGTTCAGAAAACAAACTGGCAGGATGAAAAAGCCAACATGTTTTCCCAGTTCCCAATGTCATGCTCAAGTCATTTAAGCATGTTCTATTGAAAAAGACTCAGCTGCAGCCTTGACAACACTGCTATTGCATATTCAGTTCTACTAACTAGATAAAACGTCTTTGGAGATAGATCAAGGTACATAGAGGATTGTGTTCAGTCAGAACAGAGCAATTACATCAGCCACTATTGAGTTTGCCAGTTGAAAATGAACTTATGAAGCAGGTAGCCAGCCAATTTAAGACAGGACTGCCACTTTTCTTGATGAGGACTGTTACCTGAATCATCAACTTTGTATACTATTAGAGTGCTACACTTCTTAGCATCAAAGGAACAACCACTGATCATTCTAGCATTAGGATACAACGTATGAATAGGGTTTTACATTGTGAACTAATCTTCTGAGCTTCTGAGCTGGTGTGGGTGGTGAAGACTGGCTTCCCATCTTTCATTTTCTTGAGCATCACATAGGAAATACTCTTTTATGAAAAGGTAAGAACACCTTTTATTCTCATAGGCTTGTAGAAAAAAGTGGCAAAAATACTTTCCTATTCTTCCCGCATCCCTCTCCACTATTTCTTGTCTTGCCCCAGTCATTAAGTTATACAGACACAATACTTCAAGATGTCATTGTGAACCTGAAGCATGGAGCATTCAAACAACAGTTCCATGTGTTCCCTCTTGATGCTTCTTTCACTGAACTACACAACCAACCCTGGAAATGCAATACTCTAACCAAATCAGTAAGAAGGTACTTCAGATTACCAATGAGGCTAACATTTGAGGCAATTTTACAAAACAATAAACATTCCTATTATATAAAGAGAATTTGCATGGAGATATTTAGTTACATGGAGATATTTAAATCACACATCTAGCTACAATACAGTAATATCACAACAACTCTAATTGGCAGGAATATATTTTATAAAACAAAATTCCAAAGGCTTTCATAGTCAGAACTTTGTCTCTACTAATTTTCTTTGAGCATAGGTTTTGAAAAGTGTCACAAGGCTGACCTCTGCTGGGTCATATATTACCAAGCATCTAGACTGATACACAAAACATTAAATAATTATCAAGAAGGAGAAAGGAAGGGTTTTTTCACAGGATCCCAAAATATTTTGCACAGATTCCAACATCAAAAACACATATTATTCTTCACACAGTCTCTTGCAACAAGAAAGCGAATATACTGCAAGTCATTATACCAAAAAGAAAACTAATGGTCCCACTATTCATCCTCTCACCAGTATTTGAATACAAAATTATCTACAGGACTCAGAACTATTGCTTTTTATGAGATTAAATTTAAAAGCTAGCACTGCATATAAGCTTTGAAATCACATAGCAAATTGTAGTCATGCACAAGGCCAGATCCTCACATGAATAAGCACTCAGCTTAAACAAGGAAACAAAAGAAAGATTTGCAAACATGTAAACATATTACATTGTGCCTTTTATTCACCTTTGGAGTCTGTCTAGAAGTGCCAAGGTCAGTCCATCCTCTCTTCAGCAGGCAAGTTCAGGAATCACTGCAAGAAGCTTCTCTCTCAGTCACCGCTGAAGTTTCAGAAAGCCTTGCAGTGATTTGAAACCACAATTATAGAGAAAGTGTAAAAAAATCACGAGAAGAGGTAGCTGTACACAGCCTTAAATTAGTGCTAGTATAAGAGATACTTTAGGCTGCTTGAGACGTTCAAGAGTTGTCTTTCCTAGATACAAATATGATCAGTTTAGCACCACATAATTCCAGGTTAAAAAAAAGAGTAAGACAAACACTTTAAAATACCTACTTAGATCATAAAGCAACAATGACTGTCTTACTGCAATTCATACCAGCTAGTAAATCACATTTCTATGTATATTATTCTCTCTCAGTCCCAGGCGAAGCAACTGCAGCACACTGGAGACATACCTCACGCTCCCTGACCAGACTGCTGGGCAGAGCAGAGCTGATTTTCATTATCCCCAGAAGCAGCTGTGCCCTGGCAACTCAAAAGGTGACACCTCTTCGCCTACATTCACTGGAGTTTGGCTGAAGAACAAAAGTAACTAATAGTGTTTTATTTAGTTGCCTCAAAAACCAAGGGAGTTATGACAAATCAACTTTTTCACATCACCTCCTGAAAATGAAGTCATTGAGCAAAGATAATTAATTGGAAGAGATGTGTGACTCATGTGAAAAGCCACAGCATACAAAGACTGAGGAACCCTGAGATTTTGTCTAGTCTTCCACACATCACACGTCATTATTCTTCCTCTCTACTCACCCTGCCCTGAGCTCAATGACTTGGGTTTCAGTAAATATCCACTAGAGATCTCACTCTGAAGACACCAGGAAAAGTTAAAATTCATCACATTCCCATCATGTAGTCCCCTCAACATAAAAAACCCACAACATATCCCATTCCATCTTCCATCCATTGAGTATTACTCTCTTCTCAAGCCCTCACCGCTTACCAATATAAGTACTTTTTTATGTGAATGTACTCCACAAGACAATCAAGTGACCTCGTGTTCTTGTTTGTCATAAATTGGAAAGACAGAGATAATACAAACTCTCAATTTTAGGAAATAATTCCAAATACTCACCTTGCATCGTGTACAGTTTTACAAAAGCTGCAAGAACTGCAATGTTTCAGTGTCTGTCAGTACTCAGTGTGGAGGTCACACGAGATGAGTCAGCTGATTTTATGTAACAACCTCCAATTTAGATCTTCAAGAACCACATTAGCCCTTTCCCTCCGCATAATGTCGGGAAGCCTTGTTCACTGTGGGAGTAACATTTTATAGAGCTGTAGTTTTCCAGAACACAGCCTTTCTTCCTTTTTTTTTTTTTTTCTTTTTAAAATGACCTACATATCTTGTTCTTTGACATATAACTTTAAGCGACCATACTTGCATTCATTTTCAAGCTGCACTGTTCCATATCAAAGTCTCTATTACTATTGAACAGCCTGAAAACATTGATGAGATTAGCTAATGATGCTAACCGTGATTTTTATATTTATTTTCACATCCTCAAGAGAAACACTGGCTTATAGGAAAATTAGTACTGATTTCCTGCAAAAACTCATAAAGACTACCTCTGTCATAATTTGCTCGTGCCTACATTTAGGCAGTTCTTAATCACTTATACACTTACTGGCATTTTGGGAATAATTTTATCAGATGCTACTAAAATTAATGCCATGAAAAGCCTACTGTACCCACAGTTTTCAGCCATATCCATGCCTCTATCAGTACTCCCAAGAATCCATGAAAATTAAAAAAAGCTAAGTTTATTGCCAGTTTGCCTAAATCTGCTATGTAAATATCCTACCTTCACTGAAAAATTTTCTGCGGTCAAAAATTGACATACATTATAAAATAAACTTGTCATCTCCATCACTAACAAATGCAAGTTTGCCATGCTAGACAATGTACTCTCTACAAAGAATTAAAAAAATATATTGGCTAGGCTTTAGCTCTCTTACTGTGCTCTAGGCTTTCCCACTAAAATTCTGTATCAACTTTTTACACTGTTCCACCCAGCTTTGCCATCAGACCCATTTGCTATTGGCTATTTGGATTATTCTCAATCATCCTCTTGAATAAGGGTGTGTTTGGCACTCCCTGCTAGTATTTTTCCTCTTTTGCCAGGATAAGCAAGAGATTTTTTTTCCAGAAAGTTTTAGATACCCGAATTTCCCCAAAAGGAATGAAATAGAAAATTACTGCTGCTAACAAAATACTGTCAATTACTTTTAGAAAGGACTTCACAAACATGTATTAGCTTCCTTCGTTTTAAATACATACTTGAGCATCTCCTCTATGTTATTTAATTATCTTGTTAAAAATTAAATAAGAGTTGGTTACCCAAATAGAAACTCATGAAGAGGGACTTCATTTTATATGGTTATACTTAGTAAAGTTGTCAGCTCCTTTTACTGCCAGTGGAATGGAACACTCACTTCTCAAACAAGATACATATAGAAAGAAGAGATAAATAGTGTCCTGGATGCAAAACTACTCTGTATTTTGTGTTGCTGGGGGGGGGGGGGGGGTGTGTGGTGGAAAAACAACCCAAACCAAAACACACACCACCAACAAAAACAAAACCACCAAAAAACAGAATTGATTTTTAATACAGGAAGAAATGTTGGTAAGCAAATACCATACAGCAGATCCTTGAAAACAGAGTTTAAAATTTGTATAAACTCTAATCCCATTTTATAGGCTTTGTTTTCCTGGCAGGTTGTTCCCTCACACTTCTGCTTCAAGCCTAATGAATGATGAAAACAGTAATGTCAAAGCATTACAGCTGGTATAAAGTACACCAGCTGTTCCAAATCAATAAAATTAATTCAAGTGTACTTATATACTTACAAAATGGTATTTATGAGAAATCAGTTTGTAGATTTAAAATCTAAAAAGTATGAGCTTACCTAGAGCTAAAATAACTAGAATCATAAGCTCTGAGGCAGTAGGAGACTTAAAAAATTGTGGTCAAGAGATAAAGTAAGCCATCTGAGTTAGAATAGTCTCTGAAAGAACGAGTTGTCCTTACAGTGTAAAACATCTTTTTAGAAAAGAGAGGAAAAAGCACTGGTACATCACAGCAGTAACTTTAAAAATGTGGTGTCTTAACATACTACCTTCATCACTTTAGGTCTTGTTTCCATTTAGTAGAATGAGAAGATGAGATGAGATTTTGTCTAAGCTTCCTCCAATATGAAGTAGTATCAGAAAACTGTTTTAGAAAATGACATCAGTCATCAATCACCTCTATTCATAAGCTGACACCACAATCCGGGTAACTTAAGTGAGTCAAACATGCCTCACACAGAATATGAACAATTAAATAATCTTTATGTATTAGCAACTAACAATGGAAGCTATTACTCAGAGAACGTCAGACTAGAGCAGAAACAGACACACATGAACTAAAAGGTTTCCCAGGTGACTGATTGTTGATTTTGGAGCTCGAGCAAACTGTGTTTGTGTAAGGAAAGAAAGCAATGCAACAATCAGCAAGAAAGGGTGAATTTAAGCAAAGACCCGGCTCCCTTCCCATGAAAGGAAGGTAAACACTGTTCAACCCTCTTCAAGGAAATGCTGGGGCAAAACCGTCACACACGTGTCACTAGGAACCAATAAGTCAGGAGAGAGATTATGCTCAATGTGGGGTGAGGGAGGAAAGAGGGTTCTGCTGGGGCAAAGAAGGTAGCAAAGCAAAACAATAACAAAAAAAAAAAACCCACAAAACACAAAACACCAAAACTAACCAACCACACCACACACCCCCCAAAGAAACTAAACCCACCACCACAAAGCCAAACAAAAACACCCACACGAGTGGGTAGAAACAAGAAGTTTCTAATCAAAGATCTTGTACAAAAAACTTAACAATACAATAACAACTAATAGCATTACACTACAAATTGCAGTACTAAGTAGTTAAACAGCATTGTTCAAATTTAGAAAGAAATGGTTCTTACTTACATATGAACTTAAAGGTGGGTATTTCAGAGGCTCCTCTTAGATGAAAAACATTGGTCTAAGTAGACTGAAAAAGTAGCTGAAACAACATCTACCTTTATTGTGTCTTCCACCTGATATGCTTTGAAAGCATGTCAGCTAACACTCCCTTTAGCGAGCCTCTTCAGGAAACAGCCACTAGGTTAAACCAAAGAATGTTTGGCTGATGGTCCTCACGGTTCAAGGGAAGTAAACCCAACAGAGCCAAAGTTGTTCAATCCTGGCAATATCAAGACTCTGCAGAGCTTTAACACAGAAGTAAAGGTTAAATTCTTGAGAAACTTAGTATCAAAACTGAAGTTTCTATTGACTATAGCTTAAGGATACAGAAATTGTGGGGGTTTTTTCTAAGACACTTTGTAAAGCCCAGTCTTCTCTGAACTAGCATTCAAGCTTTCTTTTTCTAACCTCCACCCTGAAAGAAACAGGCAACTTATTTTTGCGTTCATACCATATTTGTCTTACATATTTACCGTTGGTTCAGTTGTGAGACAAGCAAGAGCTGTAAATAGCTGCCATAGTCATATATTTTCTATTACTAAGATAAGTTTTCTTAAGTGTGTCCCAAGATAAGGCAACAGTTAAAACTCAGTTGTGAGATTATGATCTCAGATACTGTTCCCTCCCTAAAGTCCCTTCAAGGTTTTAGAGAACAATTTGTGACTACATTTTTTTGCAGGCTTGGGAATTGTGAGCAAATGGACTTGTCTCGTTTGTTTTTACCATGGATGAAGAAATAAATCATTGAAACAAAAGTGCAATTGATCCACAGAAACACAAGACATATCTTTGACTTCTCCTGGTGGAAACTAATGAGCAATTGCTACTTTTAATAGGCACAGTAAAGCTACAAATTTTTTTTTAAAGTAACAAAGGGGAAAAAATTCAACATGACAGTAGGCAGCTAATTGGCAGGCTGTGAGATTATTTCCAATGGCAAATATGATTGGCTTCTACTTCCCCTCTGCAAGTTGGGAACTGCCACAGATCACTTAAGGTAGGTTTCCACTCTTATGACAGACTTGCTTTCCAACTAGCCTTATTTATTATTATACTTCATGGATTAGTTCTGTAATCAAATTAATATATATGAGTAGTCCAAACATAGTCAAGTTCATCTACATATAAGCATACACAGAATACCATGACATCTAAAAGGTTATGTCACCCTAGAAGGCCTATTACAAAAGGAAAGAAGCAGCCTCAGACTACTTCTAATATGAACTTTAATATTTCATTATTTTGAAAGAAATGTGTACCCTTTTGTATCACATTTGCCTGAAAAATACAGATTATTGATATGAAGTCCAAGTATAACCAATGCGTAAAAACAGATCATGGAAACAAGTACTGTTCAAAAATCACACTGCCAAGAAATATTCTAATCTATTAAACCAACCAGCTTTTAATGTGCATCTTAAAGCTTACTGACTGGTTAGGAGGTTAGCGAAGTGAAACTGTCAAGGTTGCATTACAGGACAGTCACCATGTTGCTTACTAAAACGTCAGATTGAAACCTGTGGAAATGTCAGCTGTCTTCTCTTTTGTTTAGACTAATCTGACATTCAATAAGGTATGAAATGCTATTCTCTAAAACTCTAATGAATAACATATAATCCCCACTTTATGTAACTATCAGAAAATAGTAATACTTTAGAGCTGTTAAAGTGCTGTCTGAATCAAGTATGTTACACGCACAGTCAAGTTATTTGTACGGTAGATTTCATAACGCAAAACAAATGAAATCACTAAAGGCATGTATGTTTCAACATTGTTCCAACATTTGAATTCCATTTCCAAAGGAAATGCAAGGATGAAGTGTTCTGTTGTCAAGCGTCCCATTTTGTTCGACAACATTCCATAAGAGCCTGCAGGAAAAGAGGTGAAAGGTGAAGGGTTGTTTGAAAGAATGGGTTTGAAAGAATTTCAAGAGGAATTGACTCAAGCTGTAATGAATCATAGGAATCAGAAAATAAGAATGAGGTTTTACAGTTTTCAAAAATATCTTACATATCAGGAACACTAGCATGTGTAGAACAGCAAAAGAAAATCCAGTGTTTCATATTTATACAAGCATGTACAGCAAATTAACTCAAGCTACATGTGAACAAGTACAGCCTCGTTTATACAAGAGACTCATTTTCAGGGGAAAAAAAAATGTTGGCTAGTTACCAACATAACATTACACACAAATACATTTAGACCTTGAAATGTTGATCAAATGAGACTACAGCAAGTGTATTTCATTACCCATGTTGTTTAATCACCTTGAGTTTGTTGGGTTTTGGTTTGTGTTTTTAAATAACAGACATTTAAAAAAATAATGATTCACAAAAATACTGCTAATGGCTCACTTTTCTACCACCTCAATACTTCCTTCTTCTTTTGACCGTTTCTACTATCTCAGCAGTATCTCCAGTAGTTCTTTCGAGTAACTACAAGCTGCTCAGGCTCCTTTTGCAGAAGATCCATTGATAATATGCTCTGCCTCAGTTCGCTGATAGATTTCAAACCATTTACATCCGAAAGCTTCTGGTTCTGTGAAATGGTTGAAAAGGCTTTTTTAAGGCCCACATCAGTATTGGTGGTTTCTGTTTAGTTTTTTCTGGAAACAGCACTGCTTCAGTTTCAGGGGTAGGAAATCGTACTCTATACACTTCAGGGTAAGATTTCTGAAACTAGAAAAATACATCAATTTAAATGAAGAATTCACTCAAACTTGTAATATAAAAAATTATTAAAGCGCAATCTCCACCTCTGGATCAGGTAAATTATAATTTCTCTAATGGATTTTCTATACCTCTGTATAGAAAATGAAGTGAAATTTTCTAATACGGCTTTTTTTTTCACAGCAC
>NW_010266426.1:26208-30832 GCF_000690775.1 Eurypyga helias
CTAAATGGTTAAATTGTTAGAAATCCCCAAGAGTAGCTAGTATTTTAAGTCTCAGTATGTCTCTAGAGGGCTACATGTCTAAGACTTGATAAAGCTTTTTCAGTTAAAAATTAAGACTGGGGGGGGTATTTTTATTTACTTGCTTGAGCTGCTTCTTCTTGTCTTTCACAGATATTTCTTTATTCATTACAATTTCTTCCAATAAAGCTGCCAGTGGTCCTTGAGAACCAGCTGCCCTTTGGTTTTCAAGTTCATCTGTACTGATTTGGTGACAAAATGATGGAGGAGGAAAAGTTGCATCAGTATCAGCTCCAGCATATTTTATCTGGGGGGGGGAAAAAAAAAAAAGGGTAAAAAAAGGAGCAGCTATGTTTTTTGCAATAAATTTGCAAAAATTGGCTTAATCAAACTGACAACCTGAAGTCATTAAGTAGAGAAGTTATAGAATAAAGACCCAAAATTCTACCTCCTATCTCCTGCACCAAGTGAGTTCTAGTAAGTCAAAAGGCATGAAACAAAGGAAGACTGTTTAAATCTTGGAAGTTAAATGGCTTTTTTTAGTAGAAATAAATAAATAAAAACTAAAAAGCAGTTTTGAATTAAATAAAGTATGGTATCAGAAAACGAGTTATGAAAAAGCAGAGTAAGTGAAGATCGCTCTAAAAGAAAATCAGAACACTAATGAAAATGCTTTTTAACTATTCACAGTTTTCCTCACTACCACATATTTTGCCCATTCCATGGAGAAGATAGTCCTGACCAACAGGGAAATAAATTTTAGAGTTCTTGTCTCTAAACCATTCAAGTTCTGTTTCGTTTCATTTAAATACATAATTATGGTTCAATATCAGCAGTCAAAATTAATTAGCTCTTCATAACCTAGCAGAGACAGAACAAAGTCTTTACGAACAGACCATAAAGGATAAATTTGATATAGAAATACAGAGGCATTGGAGGCTTTTTTCACTAGATACCAACTTGGACTCTCTGGAGGTGTACAGCATGTTCCTCTATAGAAGATTTTAAGGCAGAAGGAACACTTAAGATGTCTTGATAATTGTCCATGAGAAAAGATACTAGTTTAGCAGCAAGTAATTCATCCAAGTCCATTTCATCCTTTGAACAGAGAATACAACGGGAAAATGCCTGAACCATCTGTGGAAAAAAAATACCAAAAACCACATCAGTATTGTGTATTTCTCCTGTTTGGGGGTGGAGAATCAGACTTTGTTTAAAAAGTGATTTTTTTAGTAAAAAAAGATTTTAACAGTGTAATACTATACTTCCAACACATCCATATATTAAAAGTATTGTGTACACTGACAGTATCTGAGTAGACTGAAGATGTCCCTTGCCTCATATACATAATGTAACTTTGACTTTAGACTTAGAATAGCTAAATTCTATTTTATTCTCAAGACCGTCAAATAGCTCCTTCACATGGCTTTTCCAATTAAACATGGCACTAATATTTCAGAGATTTTAAAAGTAACACAGAAATTTGATAGAAGTTAGACACCAAGGGAAAACTTAATTATTCCATTATTTCAAAATAAAACCAAATTTCAGGTCCAGCTCAGTTCATGTGGACTTATGCTCAAGCATTCAGTTACAAGAGTTTTCTGTCTGCATCAGTCACTTTTAACATCAAAAGCATGGAAAGCAATCAAGGTTTTCTGTCATGTACCATAGACTACACTGCTGAATTAAAACTTAGTACAAAATACTTGAACTGTAAAGGATTCACTTCTAAAAATAACATTTAGATTTTAACATAATTACTTTAATCAAAGACCATTTAAAGTTAATTAGATTATAACCTTAGCAGTCAAGAATGTAATTATTTTAATCAAATACTATTCATAGTTAATTAAAAACTTAATTGCTATGGAACAAATTTAGATTTGCGAATGCTACTATAGGATTTTTATGGAGTGGCTCTACAGCTCAGTTTTCTGTTGCCCTTCTTGCAAAAAGGATTTGAAAATTAACCAGAAGTTCTTAGGCAGTGAGAATTGCTAAGAGTTATGCCTAATAACTTTGTAATAACATGCTGTTGCACACAGCAGTAATAACTCCACAAGTAGCCCTAGAGGAAGAGCATTAGTGAAAACTAGGGCTTTGACAAAATCTGATTAAAATAATTTTCAGAAGTTTCTGTAGTTCAGTGATAAAAAAATAACACTGAAATAATATGGTAGGATTTTTCTTTAATGTCTCGAAACAGGTAGATCAAATCATTTAGCTACATATTTCTAACTGTGACTGAAACAGGCAGTCTGTTTCTCTCACGGTCTGCAGTGATAAAGAACACCAGAGACCTTATCTACTGTTCTGGTTTTTGGGGTTTTGGGGGTTCTTTGTTTGGTTTCCTCTACTCAATAGTGAAATAAGTGGTGATTTTACTTTGAATGATAAGGAAACCTCCAGATTCTGAGCAAATTCTCCATTTTCTCACAGCTTACCTAGGAACCCCAAGTTATTCAAATTCAGAGTAGCTTTCCACATAGCTACAATAGACAAACTGTTCTTCAAACAAGCAAATGGTAGGATTTTGTGTACACTCTCCAATAAGGATCTTTTATCTTTGCTACTCCACAAGTCTTGTCTACACCTTCTGCCTTACACTATACATACCAAGGTTCTGGTCCTCACTGATTCAGAAAGAGGCGGCAAATCCTTGTTAGAGCTAATTTTTGCCATCATCCTCACCAACAGCTGTAGCCTTTTCCGATTCTCTGGTGGCAGCAGGAGACAGGATATCTGAAGAGCTTCTATGGCCTTGCTGTGCTTTTGCAGCAGACCTGGTTTATACAAGGTCAGGACAATAGGTGACATTTCTCAATTAATATATTTCCATAACATTTAACATAACATTTCTAAAACTGTCCCCCACATCATCCCACTAAGGCCAAATGTAGCTTTCCAGGTGAGCCTGTGATTGGTGTCTGGAGGAGGCTGTTTAGGCAAGACTTCTGGAGAAACACGACACTTTCAAAAATATACTGCCAGTAAATTGTACATACATGAAAATGGAAAACAAACAGCAGTTTTTGAAAGTCTGTATTCCCCTTGATTTTTTTTTTGTGTAAATCTGTTTATGTTAGCAAGAAAGAATTCTATATTAACATCTTTTTTTTTTGTGAGAGACCACAAAATGAGGGGTTTTAACTTTGTGTTGTTGCTGTTGAAAGAATGCATGATTTCATTTTCACATAATCAACATTAATTCTTCCTTCTCATTTTTATACCTGTGAAATATTACATAAGATGATTATCTTAAAACTTGAAAAATTTGAAATACGATGGAAAAGCAAACAGAAAGAGAGTATGAAAGGAGAGGAAAGATTTTAAAAGATATTATCAAGAATATCTGTTGTCTAAGATAAAGAAGTCAAAAAAGGAACTATATTCTGTTTGAAGGAAGACTGTCATTCTTAATTCCTTTTTCAACTCAATAGTTTATTAAAAGCAATAGTGTTCCCACTAAAGGAAGCTCAGAAAAAAGCATGCTTTGTAGCGTGTCACTTTTTTCTCAATTCAATTGTCCTCTTCTGAAATATAGCCATAAACTTTAATCAAATGTTTTCACATTTACTGTCTTTCAATGGATCATCTATAGGTACAGGACAGGTGAACTTGATATAGTGTGAATCCTTAAAAAGTTACAGTTCATAGTTAAACTATTGTTTCTTTAAAGCACTAGATCAGTTAATGTCTATTCTAAGTTTAAGCAATGAAGGACTTCAATCTCCTTCAGACGTCATATTGCCAGGGTTACAAGCAGTCCTTACTGCCCTAATCCTTTTTAATCTAGACTTCAGTCAAACAATTTCTAAAAGCTTATATGAGTTTAAGAGGCTTAGGCAATTATAAACAACAACCAAAAAAACCAAACCACCATGCTGTTAACATTCATCTGTCAGGTGCAGCCATGCTAAGCAATGAAAAAAGTCCTTTATAACTTTTAAAGACAAGCAATGGAGGATTTTTGGTCTAATGTGATCAAAAAGATACAACAATAAAACTGCCTTGTGACAGGAAATAAACAAGTTTAAATATTAAACTGTTCTCTGTGTAGAAGAACAGGTCCTAAAGAAATGAGCTATGATACTATTTGGATATGGTAAATTTATTCCAGCAATTTAATTCAAAAGAACAATTTTTTTTCATTACATCCCAAACTACTTACCTAACACACTAACAAAGATGTCAAAAAAATGAAATGGGAGAAGAGGTTCTTTTGTCTGGCCAAAGTAGTCCACTATAGTTTTGAAGACATCTCTTTCAAATCCTGAGTATGTAGGCTGCTTCAAATCTGAGCAGCTGGGCCCTACGAAGTGGTGGGAGAGGTGGGGTTGTGGAGGGAAAGGAGAGAGAGGGAAGAGAAAATTAATTTGCAGCCAACAACCAGATCACTGTTTTCTAGTACAGCCAACAAAAATGCAACTTCAAGAAAAAAAAACAAAAAACACACACAAACGACCCCAAAACCTTGACTCATTCTCTAAATATAACCAAATTCGATTGATCTATTTCCAATAGGTCTAATGAAAACACATACCGCAGGAAAAATGTGAATAGTTAAACTTTTATATATTTCATTAGAATCATAGAATGGTTT
>NW_010266427.1:0-6617 GCF_000690775.1 Eurypyga helias
CCCCCAGGGATTCCTGTGCAAGAATATTTATTATTTGAAATTGTGAGTGTTTCTTCCCCCTCCCCAAATATTTAATCAAAAAGTTGAATTTTTACAGAGAAACACAAATACTACAACAATGAATACTGATTATTTTCCTCATTTCTTTTCAGCTACAGGATAGCTTCAGAACAGTTCAGAATCTTTCTGACTTATGTAACACAGATGAAAATACTAATCTGACAATACTAAGCATTTTATAATAACAGGAGGCAATGTCAATAAGGATTTCCCTGGGAAAGACTTCTTCACTGCCAAATAGGATGTTGAGAAAGGCCTCAGGGTGATTACATGCAGCCTGTTTGGAGGGTCTGTTGTTAGAGACCATGTTTCAGGTGTGTGCACTAAATGAAAGGGGTGGTCATCAGCCCATCATCAGTGACTTTGGAGGGAGAAAGTTATGTCTTCCCCTAGGTGTTTTTTCAATGAAAAAATTGAAAGGGAAAAGAGTTGTTCACACACAGGAGGAGATTTTTAGTATTATTTTTGTTATATTGTTTGGCAACCTCACTGTCCTTTTTCCAGCTCTAACTGACACTACTTTTATGCTATGAAGTGGAGGATTTTCTATCTTTGGGCAGTCAGTAGCCTATCAAAAGCATGAAATTGTTGTTTTAAAACAGCATTTAGAAAACCCCTTTTCATCTTGATAGTTCCTTTAAAACCTTAGGGTCTTAAAGTCCCTTTTTAGGCATGGATAATCTGTCTGCATTTTAGCACCAAGACTTCCTTGTCCTGGTCTTTTGGAGGCAATATGAAACAAGTTTAAATAAAAGAAGCAGCAGTCCTCTGGCGTTTGAAGTTTTAACACTGGCAGCTGCTGGCAGGTATTAGGCTGTAAGGTGTCCTATAATGAATCTGAAGAAGATGTTAGCAGGCAGAGGAAGAGGCCACAGGTAGATGATAAAGCAATGGTGGCACATTTTGCTATTGGAAGCATGCCTCGCCAGATGCCTGGACACTGATGCCTCCTACGTACCATATCTGAGTATGCGTGGTGTGTGTATGTGTCTAGAAAGTAAACTACTTTATAAAAAGAATGATTGATCTAATGATACACTATCAAAGCTATTCTAATTACTAATGTAGGATAACATTTGTATTTTTCTGTTGTACTAACAGATGAATCTATCATCTAGTATATCTTTAGAAATAATGAAAGGTATTTCTTAATTTTCTTTCCTTGTAATTTATACTAAAGTTTACTTTCACAAAATTTGTCAGGTCACTTAACTCTGAGAGCCGTTCTTCTGTGTTTAATCCCCGTACAGATCTCCATTTCTGCAGTATCATCCCTACAGCAATTGCATTTACTCTTAATAGGAATTTCTTTGTTATTCATTTAAATTCAGAAGAACGTTCAGGTCAGCTCACACGAATGTGCCTGGATCACTAAAAATCTAATTGTCCTTAATCATATTGACTCTTTTTTTTTTTCTTTCTCCTGTGAAAAAATGTTATTAGACTCTACTGTTCCAGTGTATGTATCATGCTTCCACTTTTCTTCCCATAGTTTTAATAGCTGTCTTTTCATTATATCACATTTCAACATTTGGCTTGTTAACCCATATGGTAGGTAAAAAAAAAAAAAAAAAGCCTCCCTGTGGAATAACTTCTAACAGAACACCTTTGTGTGGATTTTTTAACGTAGTTAAGCATTTTTAATGTAATCTCTGGTTTTCTTGTCTATTTAATATGTATCTGTAACTTGTTTAGTAAATACAATACAAAACGTTAATAATACATGTTTAATTTTATAAAACAGATTTAAAATGTTTTTCTATTTGAAAATAATTATTTTTGCAATTAATCTCAATCTCATTTCATTAAAATTAAATATCCCATGGACAAGCTGAAGACTTAAACAAATGGTATTTTCATGAATCTCACACAAAGAGCTAGCTCACCTTTAATTTGTGTTTTTAAAATGTATAAGAAGTCCAATCACAGAACAGAATCAATATAGCCTGAATTACATAAATAATGTAATATGAACTGCAGGTTTAATGATAAAAAACAGTTCAAAGTTGTTACTTGTGAATATATAAAGCTCTGGATACTTTTGCTAACAAAATATGCTCTTCAGTGTTTTTAAGAACTGAAGTGTTTGATTAGCAAGGCTTTTTTATTTTAGAATTGTTAATATGTGATTTCTTTACTCTGCGAAGTCAGTATTATAATTTTTTTAAAATTTTAGAACAGATAATCTCAGTTAATCACATAGAAGTAGTGAATTTGAGCATTTTTAATAGGCCTGTAACCAACACGCTTGGCAAAGGGGAAATAATGTCCCTCTTACCATAAACATTACCATTTTTCAAGCAAGAATGATTTAGCTCTTTCCTGTCATGGCTTTTATTTCTTTTTAAAAAATCAAGTTCTTCCTTTTTCAAAGATGAATACCCACTCTCTATTTCTGATGAGGACGCATCACTGTAGACAAAAACCTGAAGGTGTATTTTGTGGCTGCAAAATCCCTTGCCCTGCATGTGTGACCACAGCGGTTGGCACTTTGTGTGCTGCTGCTGTACAAAACAAGAAGCCAGAGCACTTGCACTCCTGAAAAGTTTGTGAGCGCTCTCTGTGCCACCAAAGAGAAAGAAAAAAAAAAAGAAAAATCATCTCATCTCCATTTCCAAGAGCTGCTAATTACATACTGCATATTAAATCAAGTCCACTTGGGGGAAGATTTCCTTAATTAATTAATTTAATTAGCAATAAGGCAGAAGAAGGAGATATGGTTATCAGGAGATAATCATACCTTTGGGACATCGGATTGCAAAGACAAGCTTTGCTTCATCTTTTTTATGATTGTGGTTTACCACTTATATGTGGTTTTGATAAATAACCTACAGATTCTATTGAACAGTATTCCATTCAGTAGTGTGCTTACTCCTAAAATCTCCTTTAGAACAAAACAATTATAATCAGAAATTAAACAAGTGACTTGTAGACTCCTTGAACGTAATAACAGGGGAAAATTATGTAGTATAATATGACCTCCTATAACCTGTACTGGTGGAGAATAGTCCCAGATGGATACCAGAAAAAAAAAAAGAAAAAAAAGAAAAAAAAAAGAGAAAACACCTCTCTGTTTTGGCATTTTTCCTGAAACACATTACTTTTACTGGCAATCTGTGAAGCAAATGACTTCAAATTAATTATTTAAGTAAAGAGTTTTCAACTATTCAATTAGATCACCAAACAACTTCTGAGTTTGAAAAACAAGGAAATGTTTGCTCAGTAATGCTGGGTTCAAATGGTATTTGGCATTTTTTTTTTTTCTAGATACGGGCTGTAACCAGAACCACACACCGTGGTAGGATACAACTTTTATAGAATCTGAGGCAGCTGAGGCAAAGGTGATATACCTCTGCACTACCTGCACAAATTCCAGGTCTTCACCAGTTTACTCTGCATCATGGTACCTCCATCTACTGAACTAGACACAGCCATACAGTACCTTTAAAACTGTCTCGTATAATTTTCCCAGAGAAGGATTGATTTTTTAGATTAAGTGCTCAAGAATTACCAAAGCTAAGGAAATCTTGATGTAGAAAATCATGCATCTCTCTTAAGAAAACCTTGAGGTAACTGGCATTTAACATGCACAAGGGAAGTAGTATATGTAGCTGTGCTCAGAATCAGTCAGTTTTGACTTACTTTGGATTTTGCTTAACTGAAAGCTATTTCCTTTAATAGGTTGAATAATCTATATGAGCTAAATCAAGTCTTCCATTCAGCTTTAAAATATTTTATATTCACTGAAATTAAGTCCAATTTCAGAACAAAAAGTATTATACAAGACAGGAATCCTCTTGCCCACCTCATTCAGCACTCACTAAACTAAAATTGTTTCTATACCCTTTTTCTGTACTTTCTAATGTAACTGAGTATCCAAAAGTTTTGCCCTACAGTGAAGTGATAGCGCTGCCCCTTACATCCACTGCATCACAGACAACAAAACTTTTGCTACCACTACAACCTATGATGTTATTTGCTTCTTCCCTGGCTGGTTCGCTTACTTTCCTCTCTCCCTGCTTTTTGCACTGACAAAGTGCCTTCTCTCTTCCATTACAGTAGCCTTATTGTTGTAACAATAACGGAGATTATGTCTACTAGTGAAGAGGTACATGACCTCCTCTGCCTATGCTCCTGGCGGTTTGTATGTGAGCCGGCTCCCATGTGGCAGCAGCACTGTTGTAAGAGCAGGGTGGTATGCCTAAACTAATACATTCTGCCTCTTACACTCTCTGTTCCTCTCTCCTACTCCAGCTTTCTTTGTGTTTGTAAGTCTTTCAGACTCTGATTTTTATGACCCAATGCTAATACCTGATCTCTTTGTTATGCTTCTGGAGAAATTCCACTTTTTCAAGCCCCAGCTGCTCTCTGAGAGGTTTTAAAAAACTGATTTAATCTCAGACTCACTTCCATCCTTTTGTTGTCACCAAGTGAAGGTGTAGGGAAACCTTTAACGATCCATTTATTCAGGGATAGTTATGTTGATGTCAGTCCCTTGCCTCTTAGCACAAGGAGCACAAGGCAAACCAAGTGAAAGGCAGTCATAAAACAGAGTATGGGAAAAAAAGCTAACAAACTGGAACTCATGAATGATATGAATGGAGATCAGGTAAATCACCAAGATGCTAGCAGAGTAATCCTCCTTGTGTGCTTTAATTAAATTTGAATGATCCTCAAAAGTGACATCACCTTAACAAAAAGAGAAACTTAACTGCTTGTCATTTAATACTTCAGGTCTCATATTGTCAGTTACAGGATTTGGGAGTAGATACTGTCCTTCACATCATGCCTTTGGATTTGGTGGGTTAGATAGACTGCTCTATCTTATTTGCCCTGTTGGGCTAAACAGAAATGAAGAAAATCAACTCATAACATTGAGATCTACTTTTTCTCTAAAGCATAATATTCTCTCATTATTGAGTTTCAAATGAGACTCAATACTGCACATACCACAGGAAGAGTTCAGGCATCTCCTGAAGATTTCTGTCTTCAACAGAAACAATACTAAAAGATTACTGTAATTTTGAAAAGTGGCATGACTTCTTGCTCCAAGTAAAAAATTTATGCCTCTCTCCTTTTCTGTTACTTTTATTTCAAGTGCCCTAGATGATAGCTGAATGCATGCCTACAAGACTGCAAAGAGGCAGAAGGTTCTGAAAATGACATCCAGGCACCATGAAATTACAGTCTTTAGAGCGTATCAGTAAGAAGCTAATTCCATATAATTTCTCACTCTAGTTACAATTTTGGTCAAGGCAAAGAGGTGTCAGAATTTTAATGCCCATTATATTTTGTGATTTATGTTATTTTGCTATAGAACTTTGATCTTTTTAATATGCTGTATTTTGGTCGGATGGTGATTCCACCCTTCTTGCTAAGAGCAAATTTTCAAGGAATGTAAGTGGCAAGGAAGAAGTTGCACTGAAGTGTTTCCAAATGGGTAACTATGTGAGAATATGAGTTGGGGAGAGGGAAGAAGGTGAAGATTCAGCAGAACAGGAATGAAAGTTGAAAAAAATCTGTTGCTTTAAAGCTGAAGGGTTTCAACAGAAAAAAATTTGTATTCATTTATCCTATTGGATATTGCTTCACAACTTTAAATAACTTGAGCAGTAGGTTTAAGATGAAAAAAAATCCAGAAGTGGATTTTCAGTTGCCATATTAAGACCTGATTTGTAATCACTGTATCAGTCCTACTATACTTGGTTCAGTTACATTGGTCCGATCACACTCTTGGTGATATGCTTAGTTACAGACTTCTAAGATCCTTCTTCTGTATCCTTGTATGGAAACTGTTTCTGCTCTTGGCAAGATGCCTCGTTGAGCTCTTGGGTGGGATAATGCGATGTTTGGCACAAAAGTGATGCAGGCAAGGAAGGAAGCAAGACAAAACTCTCAATTTATCTATCTTGGCCTCTGAATAGAGCTGTTTTTAAACACAGGCCTGTTCTTTAATAACCCTGGCAGAACATTTCTTCGGTATTCCTGGAAAAAAGTCTTACTTTGTATAGTGTTTATGTGAAACTGTGGCACCTATCTTGTCTGTGTTCAATAGCCATCAAGCCTGTAGCTTAACTTTAGCTGAGGCTAGATACGGAAACACTATGATATTTTACCAGATGCATAAGAAGGTGTGCTGGGTTCAGTCAGGAAAGAGTTAACTCCCTTTACCGTGGCTGCTAGGAAGCTGTTCCTGGATGCAGAGAGCAGCACTGATAAGTTCTTAGCTGGCGCTGGGGAATGCCTGCACCAGATTCAAGGTCTCTCTCTGCTTCTGATCCTGCAGCTGCGTTCCCAGCTCTCGCTGTCTCGCTACAGGCAGTGCTGGGACACACAGCTCAGACACCTGACCCAAACTGACCAAAGATGTATTTCATTAGTCCGTCATGCTGGGAGCAGGGGCGAGGAGGGGAGCGGGGAGCCATTACTCTCTCTCCCTTACTCTCTCTCGTTCACTTCCGTACGCCTGCTAATCCTCACCCTGACTCCTGCGTTAGCTACTTTGCTAACTCCTATACTGGTTCATTTGTGAGGGTTTGGTGGGTTTGTTTAGTTTT
>NW_010266428.1:0-8652 GCF_000690775.1 Eurypyga helias
GCGGAGGGGGGCGGTGGGTCTGCCGAGCGGTCCAGGCTGCCTTCCCCGCTGCAGGCTGTCGCTGGCGTGGGCATAGCCACGCTGCCTCATTGATCTGTGCCTTGTGTAAACCTCCGTTTGCAGGGCGCTCCTCGCTTGGGCAGCGAATGAGCTGTAGGCACCTAGGCTATACGTTGCGGGTTTGCGTGGGTCCAGCTGCCTTCACCAAGCCCCCGTCCCTGGTACGCTTTTGGTTGCGTCGCGTTGAGGCTTCGAGCGCCGCACTTGCAGCGTACTTTGCATCCAGCTGAAGTTGGGTTTCCCCCAGCCTTGGTGCTTTGCTGTGATTTTCAAGCTCCAAGTGTTAGTGGTGAAAAGCTGCTCTGTACTTTTTGACTAGGTAATGTCCATGTAGCAGCCGAGTGGCAAGTGGCGTAAAATCAGCTGTGCACGCAAGTGTGAGGGAGTTCTGCAGCCGGATTTCTCGTGGGCTGCTCAGCCAGCCCCGGTGCTTTCCCTTCCTCTGGGTTTGTTTTAACTAAGTGGGCCCAGATGAACCAGGCTGGGCTCCGGGGCTCCGGGCTCGCGGCTGTAATTCAGGGAGGAGAGGAAAATCCCGGTTGGATTCAGAGCTGCCGTGAATGGCTCTGGAGGCTGTGGTGGGAGATGGTGGGGGTGTGGTGGGTTCAGATGGCGATGTGGATGTGTCTCTCTGTGTGCTGTGGACGCGGTCCCTTCGCCTGGGCAGGTGTATGCAGAGCAGAGAGGGATGGAAGGAGTGTGTTCTCCAACATGGAGTCTGTGGCCCTTTTTGTGAAGGATCGTAATATCACAAGTCACCCAGGTCGTGAAATTCGCTCGCCACCATGGATGCTTTTGCTTTCTGCAAGGAAACGTCTCCAGCACTGTGGCTGGTGTGCTCTTCTGGTGTCATTAGGCAGGAGCACTGGTAGTGATTCACCATCTCTCCCAGAAGATATGGTTTGGGGTTTCTGTGGTTGTTGGTTTTAAATTGCTTGGCTCTTCCACAAGAAAATCAGATCCCTGATCTCTTATCATTTCTCTGCTGAAGACCAGTCTTGACATGGGAGGGACATTTTCAGCCCCTGTGAATGACTTTGCATGACAGCATTCAGTGTTTTTGTGATGCAGAATTTTGCTGTTAATAACCTGGAAAATCTTACCTCCTTGTCAGCAATGGAGGAGGTTAAACACAGAAAGGGCATTCAGCATAGACCTTAAAGTTGGCTATAGATTACATGCAATTTCAATTTAAATGTGTGCCAATAGTGGGTGTAGGAGCACCTTACACATTATTGTGATGCAGTGGATGTGTGCCTGATTTCTTTTTTTTAATTATTGTGTTTTGGTTGGGTTTTTTTTTTTTTTAACTCCACAGTAGTATTTCCTATAGCACTTCTGGTTATGTAACAAGAAACAGAAACAAAACCAAAATATAACTTTAAAACAGGATTGTTTTTTTCTTGTTTTCAATGTGTACAAGACATATGAAATGGAAAGTGAAAAAATATTTCATAAAGCTTTGATGTATATTTAAAGAGGGTAAATAAGGTATCATTTTCCTTGTAAGGGGACACAAGGTATTTTGTAAATCAGACTGATTGAAAACCTGTGCTTGCACATAGGCGATACGGGCTTCTGTCGTCTTTCACACAGTAAATGATGAAGTGAAATTAAAAATATAGTATTATTTCTGAACTCAAATTTATTATTGTGAACTTTTCTTCTGTTTGCTTTCTCCCTCCTGTTTTACAGGAAGGAATGTTGCTTGTTAATTACATTGTCTGTGACTACGTAACTGTAGAAACCATTAAGAATGTGCAATGTATCACAATGTTGTAGAGAGTGTATTTTTGTGTGAGATGGTGGATGTGAAGGTTTTTTAAGGCACGAGATGTGCGGGGCATTTTTTTGGATTAATCTGAAGTATTTCACTCTGACGCTCTGTGTTCTTACAGCAGGTTTACTACCTATGTGGAGAAGGCACACTTACTAGTTTGAAGGGAGGGTGTGTAATATTTGCCCAGAAGTATGGAAAAGCCATGTAACTCTTGGGTTTTAGTGTTAAAACGTGTGTGCATTCGGAACAGGGAAGCGAGGAAAGAGAAATGGGCATTCGTAAAATAAGGCAATTAAAATAGGGAGCTCAGATTTCTGGAGGCTGCCAAATCCTGTGTTCCTGCAGAAGTCGAATGCAGAAGCCCTGCTGTCCTCAGCTAACGAGGTGACTCCTTTTGGTGACGGAAGCGTTGAGTGCGCGAGAGCCTGGATCCAGGGCTGCCATCTTGCGTCTCTTGTGTCCCCGGTCAGCTGAGGGTGTGCCTTGCTAACGGGTGAATCTCAAACCCTTTTGAGGGTCTGCGCTCCTGTTTTTAAGCCTTAAGAGAGCGCAGACTAATTCCTAGCTGCTCCAGGCTGTGTTGGATATTTGGCCGACTGAAGTGTGCACTTGCAGAGTTTCATTCAGCTCTTGTTTAGCCTCACTTGGCAAAGCTGTGGGTGGACAGACACTATGTAGGCCATGATACAGATTTTTCAAACTTTGCTGGTGTGGCTTTGTTTTTACTCCTCTTAGAAATATTTTATGAAGGACTCCGTAATCCATACTGTAACCTTGTCTTTTATTATGGGGTCTGATGCTATACATTTCAAGCCTCACTGGTGTGGAGAGGAGATAAGGGATGATGAGAGTACTCAGCATCTCCCACCTTCTCAACAGTGAGAGCTTGAACCTGTCTGTCTAACTCGGGGCACTTCGCTGCTTCACCTTATTCAGAGGTGAGCTCCTAAGGTTCATTCTCATAATCTGGGGGGACACAGTGGTGTTTCTGGGGAGAATTCAGATTTTCACACAGGCTGAATTGCCAGTTGGAGGCGCCCCGGTCTTTCCATTGACTGTGCACGGAGCCTGGGGTAACTATACTGGCTCACTTGTACCAGTCGAAGTGACAGAAACTCCAGCAAAGCAGATAGGGCCTTAGTGGAGAAACCAGGAGTGATCGTTCGGCATGATACCCAGCACGGAGAAGGTGCGATTTGTCTGTTGAAACCCAGCTCTCTGGACTCCCTTTATAGTCAGGAAGCAGAATATTTCTAGGGAGCAATTCATCTCTTCCTGAAGTGGAAGTGTACGTTTAGTCAGCAGAATGAGTTCTGAGAAGTGCTGTTTCTGCCAATTGAATATGAAGGTGGTCTGAACATACAGCATGGTGTAGACAACTGGGTTTCAGTAGATGACTCCTGCCTTTTGACCAGATCCTTTAGGCTTCAGTGCCAGTCAAATGACAAAGAGATTTTTCGTCTGCATTTAAAGCAGAGGTCTTCCCTTCTGGCGATAACCCTTTTACTCAAAACTGTAGCACAAAAAAATTGCAGAAGGATCCTGTTTTCTATGAATCGCTGTTTTCTATGAATGTGTTGAAAGCTAGTGGGGAAGATGCAAAAATGGAAGGTGTTGGTTTAAAAACAAACAAATAAAACATGGACACTTCTCAGGGCCAAATGCAACATGACATTGTGCCTAAATTATTCAGTAATGCTGTTTACAATTGTCCAGCAGTTCCTGGATATAGTATAATACAGTATTTTGGACATTTTCTTGCAGAGATTTCTGAGCATGATGGATTCAGGGAAGGAAGAATATATAAGTTCTCACTGGGCCACTCTTCTTCTACTTGGTTTGCGTACGAAGATAAATAAATGCATTTCTTCTTCCACCTCCCCTGTGGTCCAGTTGTTCAGAGTGCTGAATTGTCTCCATTGTCACAAATACGAGTGATAGTTGAGGGTTTTCTGCGCTTTACAAAATTGGTCTCTAAAGAGAGAGTGGTTGCAAAACTCTTCCAGAGGCAAAGTTGAACTCCTGTCTGCCCAAGAGTAACTTTCCAGACGTGATTACTTTCTTTGATTTCAGTAGGACCAGCATTGAAGTTAATCATGTGTGTAAAGAGGTGTTTGCAGGATTTTGAGGGTCTTAGTTATTATCAACCAAAGCCCTCTTGAGGGTCACTTCTACACAAAGGATACTTCTCTAGTAATTACTAGGGGGAGCAGTTTATACTAAGCTGCTCTCTCTATGATTTGTGTGGGTGCTTATCATTCATGTTTGTCTTGAACTTTGTTATTAAGTTATTGATAATTAGTAAATCTTACTTTGGGATCATCAGACACAGGAAGCAAAGTTCTGTCCTGTTATTCAAGGCTTACATTGATGTAATGGAAATCAGAATTGAACCCAACTGCTGAATTGCAGTTTTGCCCCCGTACTCGGTCGTCTTCAATGCAATTCAAGTTTACTCCATTTGTTGGTTTATCATGCGAGTGGCCATTGGGATTGCTTCGGGCTCTGCGCTCTGTTGCCGATCTTCATGTTCCTCTGATGCAAGTGGAAAAGCAAAGCAGTTCTTGCCTTGTGTGTGCGACTTGAGGCTTCAGTTTCTCCCGTGCTTACTTTTCTCCATCCTCTGTGTCCTGGCCATTCTTTTCTTTCCGTTCAGCTTCTGATCCCTGAAAGGAACAAGCCCGCTCTGTCTCTAGATCCCACTCTGGAAGATCTGGCTACTCAGTTAAGTGTTTAGCGACAGGGGCTTACGAATTTGTGAGGGCATGGGAAAGAGAAGGGAATTACTGTACAGCTGGAGTTTTGTGCTGATTCTGTAATAGCACAGAAAAAAGTGATCCTTTTGACTCTGTTCAGAGGAAAATGTTTGTGTCACCAAAAAGCAAATTAAATGCAATGACATCTTCTTAACAGAAAAGAAACCATACTTTCTAAATTTGATTAGCTCAATAGTTACTGATAGTTTCCTGTGTTTGATTTTTGATTTTTGATCTCTTTCTCCTGAGACAGTCAAGGATCTGCCTTCCAGATGCTGTGAATGATAAATGGGGTCTAACTTTTGGGTTCAGAGGATCAAATTCAACTTGTTGAAAAGGAAGACAGTTTTACCAGCCCGCTTCAATGTATGTGAAGCTGCAAACTGAGTATGCTGGGGAGATGTAAAGCTAAGGAGAATTCAAAATCTTTGGGAAGAGAGAGAGGGAGCAACATATATATGCTGTGAAATAGCATTGTAAGCACTTCCTGGAAAATGTATCTTCCTTGGGTGATGTTGCTGACTTGCCTTCCCATCCTCTGTCTCATAAAGGCTGTTGAGGAGCTTTTCTGTTCCCATTTGTTTCAGAAAGGTGTGTTAGTGTTTGCCTAGGTGTAAGTTTATGAGCCTTGTTTGAAGTAAAATACAAAGGCTAATGCTTGAGTGTTTTGCTGAGTCGGTGTTTCCGTGTAGGAAAGGACTTATCTGTCCACCAGCGCAGTACTGCCTGGTGCATCTTGGTCTTGAGCTGCTGCTAGCAAGATGTGAGGTCACTATCTGCATTCTAGGGGAAAAGAGCTATCCCATCTGACGTCGTAAGGCAGAGCCTTAGAGAGAAGGGTGATATTTTAAGTTCTTGACGTAGTTGCTTTGGTTGGAAAGTGCGACTTTGGGTGAGTTACTGGCTTGCCCTATAAATAAAATTATCCAAACATTTTAAAAATGGAGATGACTTTTTAATCATTTGTGGGCACTTAGATATTTCAGCTATGCTGGTCATGTAGCATGTGTGGTAATGCTATAAAACTGCCTAGTGAGTCACGAGTTGAAACTTCAGCAAAAAGCAGTGAGGAAGTCTCCTGAGTGACTTTTAAAAATGGGACTTTGGTTAAATACCCAGCTCTTCCAGGAAAAGCATCTCTTGAAGCTTTGTGATAACTGTTGAGACTCTGGTTTGAGCTCCATGAACTTGCAGGATGGATAGTGGTGGTGCTGTAGCCCTATTTCCATCTGGCCGCGAGTGCAAGATACTAGCCCATCCTCCTGGCTGTCCCCAGCCTGCAGTCAGTGACACCCCAGTGTACCCCAAAGTGTTAACTCAAGGTAGCAACTGCTGTTCAGCAGAGTCAAGTAATGCAGTGGGCTGGGTCTACATCTGGTGGTTGCTGTCTCCCTACCTAGTGAGTCAGTGGGCTCCGAACAAGATCTTCAATGGAGACGTCCTCCTGATGGCTCGATGAGCCTGAGTGGCCTCCCAGAGGGGACTAGGATGAGTTTTTGGGGAGGTGCTCCTCTGACTTGTAGAGGTGCTGCCTGGGTAATGGAGATCCTGGCTGACAGAGATGAAGGAAGGCATCCTAAATCAAGAGCCTAAAACTTGCAGAAAAAACTAAATAGGCAGGACAGTCATAAGGGTGTGAGGATTATCAATTGGAATGTGTTTGAAAGAAAGAAATTGGAAATGTAAAAACTTTTCGAGTTTCCTTCTATTTCTGGTAGAATGAAAATCTGTATGCCTCTCTTGGCACAATGTGTTGTGTTGTTTCTGTTTGTTTTCCTTAGCCATTCTCCTCGTTCTGTAAATAAATGAAGGAAGCTGCTTCCCTGTTCCTGGTCAGCCAAGAAATGTGTATTTACCCTTACTATGTAATGTATCAGGGAGAGTCCAGGTCTTTTACGGTGTCGACGTTCACCCGATCACAGAGTGTTGGCAGGAGGCTGCGTTTCATTGATGATCCCACCTTTTCAGTGTTTCTGAATATACCTGAGTCCAGTGCTTCTGTATGGGAAAGGAGAGGTGTACAAGCCAAGTGACGTGACAGTGCAGATGTTTATTTTTAAAAGGCATTGTGTTGTTAGTGTGTAAAAACAGAGACTCTAATCATCTCTAACAAAGCACATGTTTATTAATAAAGTCACTTTGCATTTTCATCCTGTGGTCTTAAAGTTTTTGTACTATTTGGGCATAATCCTGTTTTTAAGTTACTAGCGATAATGCAAAAACCTTGGCAACTCAGCGAGCAGCAGTTGTGACTCTATGCTGGAGGAGGAGAAGAGGGACGCTGTCTGGCTTTGGTGGGCTAGAATACAGTTGGTTTGTGTGTTTATTACTTCAGTCACAGTGTGATGGTTAATAATGTTGATATTTAAGGTGTTCCCACACATCGGGCAATTCAGCTTGTGTTCCTAAGCTCATTCCTAGTATGTCTGCTAACATGTGGAATGAGCAGCTGTATTTCAGGTGTCAAACTGTATCAAAGTTCCACACACTGTTATAGTTGAGTACCTTATCTCATCTGAGGGGCAGTTGGTAATGGATTGATTCTCACATTATTACATCTGGGCCCAACACTAACTGAAAAACACAGGGAAATTAAAAATGGAAAACAGTACAATACGGATCAGAGGTGGAGGAGTCAAACTTGACAGCAGTATGAAATTATAAGAAATGAGAGAGGAAACAAAGATAATCCTCGGAGCTTATCTGGAAAGCACTAATAGACGTCCAACCTTCAAAGGAAGGCTTACTTAAGTTTGGAGATGAAGGTAAAAGAATGACAGAGCAAAGATGTCAAGGCACTTGGAGAAGACAGCTTCTGCATGAGCATAGGCTAAATGTCAGAACACTATTCAAGAATAGCCTTTTTTCCGCAATCATTTTTATGCAATTGTCTTAATTTTTATGTAGCTGCTGGGTTAGCAAAATAAATTAATGTCTATGCAAGATAGGCAAATTGACTGTTCTGTTCTGCTTGTCATCAGGTTGGCTTTCTAGGCCTTGCCCATGGGAAGTCGGCTTTATTTTTCACTCTTAGTCTTTATTCACCTGCATTATTCTTCTGTCATACTTCTTTTAGCTTGGATACAGCCAAGATGGGCTTATGCTGCCCGTAATTATTATTCAGGCTTTGCGGATCGGCTCTGTATATTGTTAATCACTTTCTAATGTTATGTTTTGTAAGTAAGGATTGCAGATGAGTAAGATCACATGGTAGGTCTCTGAACTGCCCATGCAAGTTCTCCAGCTGCCTTTGGGGAAAAAAACTTAAATAAGTTACAGGTGGCTTCAACTTTGTGTGACCTTTCCAGAAATGGAAGTAGGAGCCCTCACACCTAGAGGCTGTCAAGAAAAAATGTAGTAAGTGGTCTTCCTCCTGTTTTTCAGCTGGTTTTTGCTGTTGCTATAAGACTACATGAGTGCTTCTAGTCTCTTTCAATACCAGACCGAAAAAGGGCTCAGTGAGTTGCATCATGGCTTGTCTGGGCAGTGGTAACTGACAGTTGAATGTGCCTGCAGGGCATCAAGGGTGTCCTGAGTTGTGTGGAGGCAGCTATGGACAGCTGTTTGCTCTGCCACTCCCACTCCCCGGAAGGAAGCCTTGGCTTCTTGTGAAGCTCAGTACCTCCTCGGAAACATGAGAAATGTTGTGCAGGCTGATTTTTGCATTGGTGAACTCAAGGCCCTTGCCTTTAGTGCTTTGGGGATGTTTGTGGATTTTTTTGTTCGGTTTTGTTCTCTTTATAGTATGTGAAGAACTGCAGCATTTTCTTGCAATGGAAATTATGATTCCAGGAGATGGTTCTGTGGCCCATGTAGGGGGTTGAGGCAAATCATGTGGGTTGCAATCATTAGGTTCTGGTCACAGTACCTGAAACAGGCTCATTAAGGTCTAGACACCTTTCTGCAGAAGGTCCTGTTTGAACATGGGTTATTATTATAGCCCTTGTCCTTTGACTTGCGTAGGCTGTTGGTTTCACACTGTATATGCTTACCTTAGCATGAGGAAGTTTGAAAGTGCTTGGGATTTCAGTGCGCTTTTTTTTTCTTTTTTTTTTT
>NW_010266429.1:0-21940 GCF_000690775.1 Eurypyga helias
AGCGGGGGGCTGCGCAGAGCCCGGACCCTCCGCCCCACCGCCTGGGTTAGCACTGCGCTGCCTCCCTTCCCCTCTGCGCGCGAGCGGGCGCTCCTGGAGGGAAACGGCGCAAGCTATGCGCTCGGCTTGAAAGTCTGGGGAAGGGCGAGCAGTGACTGGAGCACAGGCAGTGAGCAGGGGTGCTCTGGGTGTCAGTGGTGAGTGTGTGTTGGAGTGGAACGCAGTCATCGTGTTCGCATGGTCTGGCACTGCCTTACACTTAAACGTTTCCTCCTGAAGCATCTCTAGACCTGCTCCAGGGAAATCTGCAGGTATGCATCCTTGGTGCTCCTGGCAAGGAGGAATTGAAAGTGTTGGGAAGAGCTTGGCTTGCAGGTATTGATCACACCTTTGTGCAAAACAGATGCCTAATAGTGATTCCTCGTTAGTCCCCTATCAACGCCTCACATCTCATTCTCTTGCCATTGCCGATTACATGCTATAATCATTCAGTTGTTGAAGTATCCATCCAATAACAAAGTCATGGAATACTCTGAAGATGTTTTGATATAAAATACTTTGTTTTCAGGATCCTTTTTGTATGCTTAAAACTTGATATGCCAGGTTAACTAGAGAGCATATGTGTTTCTCACACAGGTTCCTCTCCCTTTGTGTAGCTTTACCCTTGGGCATGGGGTGAAGACCAGTGCTGAGCCTGGCCTGTGCTCCCGCAGTCGGTGAGGGACCACCAGGATTCAGGAGCTGTCCCTGCGTGGAAGACTCCTGCAGGTCTAGTCTAACAAGACAGCTGGGCCCCTCCCTGGCCTACGGGGGAAGTGCCTTCCTAATGCTGTTTGAGAGGCCCACATTCTGTATTCCTTATTCCCTTTGAGGTCAGTGATTAAAAACTGTCACTTTAGGGCAGATTTATGGTGCTGTTAAGAGCAACATGGAATGCCTATAAATTAAAGATAGAAATACTCTCATTTTTCAAAATCAAAGGTAATCCTTTTCCCTAGAAAACCTGTCTCTGTTTTCCCTGTGTTTGCCAGGAAGCTGGGGAATTTTGCAGCTCACAGAACTACGATGCAACCCACTGTAAACTAAATATCTGCATTTTTGTCACTGTAGTTGTATCACCATCAATGAAGCTAATGCTTTAGTAGGAGAATTAATAATTTTTTTATTTGTTCATCTTTATCTATTCAGAGAACACCATTTTCCCCTGTGCTGCTTTTTTCCTGCCCATGGGCACTGCTAGTTCTATTTGGGACACGGGAAGAATGCTGTTAACTTTTCTGTAAATCAGTCTGGCAGCGGCATTGTCATGTTAATTCAACTGTGTGCTATGTGGGAAGGTGGTTCACAAATCTGTCATTGGTGAACCTGTCACCTCCAGGCACAACTGTTCTGCTTCTCAAATGAAACTGAGATTCATTTCTGAGATTTATCATGCCACTTGTGTGGTCCCACTGATTTTGGTGGGATTATGTTGCGTTTGAGTTCTTTCTGACATTGTGGAAGGAGAGAAGGAGAGAGTTGTCTCCCAGATGTCTTCCAAGTCCCCCTTTGCTGGGTCTGAGCACTCCTGAAGTGTTTTGGTAAATGCCTGTTAATTACACTTTTCCCCAGGCAACAGTTTGCTCTCCGACACGAGTGTGTAACTGCAGCAGCTACGTTTTGGATGTGTATTTGCAGTTTTGCTCTTCCAGATCAAGTGAAAGGAAAGTCTGGTCCACACTCTGTGACTTGAGGTCGTATTTTATCGTTGAGCAGCAGGATGTCGTTAGCCTGCTAATGGTGTGAAGGCTGAGTAAGATCCATTAGCACAAGGTCCAGTAATCCATTAACAGCTATTGGGTGATGAGTCTGCAGAGTGATAGTCATCTAAAGTAGAAGACAATTAGCAGGAATCCTAGACCAGAAAGATTCTGTGGCTTAATTTATTTGTATTTCATTCATGACTAGACAGGATTAATTGTTCTTCCCTGACAGAATCCTTCAGGGCTTCCTATTTGTCTCTTAAACCTAAGCAAGACACTGCAGTGACAGTTACTTTCACTCTGAGTAAGTGCAGGGACCAGCAGTCCCCACTGGACAGTGACAGTGATGGCAGTTCCCAACAGCATGACGTAAGGAGAAGTGTGCATGGCCCCAGCAGTTAGTGTGTTGCTGCTGTCGTTTGAGAGAAGTTGCTTTACTATGGGACTGTGCTGACAGAGATAAAAGGGTTGATGGAGCTTCTTAAGGATTTGGGGTTTTGTCGGTGAGCCTTCTCATCCTGCAGGTCCTGATGAAGGGCAGCGGGATGGGTCAGGGTGAGCAGGCTGGGTGCTCGCCTCCACTCCGAGTGGCAGCCTTGCCGTTAAGATTGTCCCACCCTCCTTGCCTCTCTCTGCGACACCAAGTGGGACTTAAGCAGTGAACTTTGGGCTTTGCATGACTTAGCAAATGCCAAACAACTTACCTGTGTCTGAGACCATACTTTCTCCAGCAGACCTAAGGAAACTGTCCTTTAAAACATTTAAAACATTTTTATGCCACTGGGAAGTTAGGAAAGAAAATCTAATGTGAACTCTAGGTGGGAAGGGTCTGTTAGCAGGGAAGGTACAGTGATCCAACCCCTGTGATTTGCTGACGTTTCCCGGTTTGGGTTGTATGTGTCCAGCTCAGGTGCCTATTAATTCTAATTTATGTTGTATTTTCATGATTTTTTTGTGTAGTTATTACTATTACAGTTTCATATTCTGACATTGAGAGCATGGCTCTTCAGGGAGCAAGAACACAGAGATGTTGATTAGCTTATTTTTCTACATTTATGAATGCTAATATTCTGTAATCGTTAAACAGAAGCTGTGACATGTTCAGCAAATAGCTGATTTTGTCTCAGCAGTTCTCAAAGTACTTATCTTATGAGAGTCAGTTACTTATGCCAATTATCTTTTCTTAAGTGTTCTCAGAAATACAAACCTTCTGTTTAAATTGCGTTTCCATAATTCTCTCTCTTAGCTTCTTTTGGCCCCTCCACCTCTTTCCAGACCTGTGCTGATAGGCACTTGACTGCTATTGGTAGGATATTGTGTTAATTCATCTGAATGGCACTCTTTCATTCAGAGCAAGGGACTCATTCAGATGTGTCAGGCTTGTCTGGAAGGTCCCGCTACTGTGGCACTGTTGTTATCTGTAATTGAACCTGTAACCTGGAGGAACTGTTGCACCTCAGGTACAAGCCAGCCAGACACAGGCATCCCACTGCATCAGTTGATGTTTTTAAAAGGCATAGGAACATCTTTCTCTGTAGAGACTTCAGGACTGGAAGCGTCTGCAGAAGCACGCACTATATGAGCTTTGCTCAACTGTGGTCATCTCTGGTGTTTCCTTCGTATGCTCCTGGGCCCTGCATTGCTCAAGAACCTGAATAGGTGGTATTCCTTTTGTTCACCTCTGGCTGAGATGTTTAAACACAAGAAACTCCTGTGGACTGCACAAATAAGAATGCTGAAGGTCTGTGTTTATTTCGAGTAGTTTAAACATCTTGTTTTGTGTAACAAACAAAAAAACCAAAACAAAAAAAACCCACCCCAAACCCCCACCAACCAAACAAAAAACAACCCATAAAAACTCAACCCAAGGGGAGGAAAAACCCCTAACTTAGAGCAGAAACCCCCCAGTGAGAGTGCAGCACTGCAGGTCTAACCTGTTGGACTGCACGGTGCCTCTGTCTGAATGTCAGAGAACCTCACTTGGAAGACAAGCAGCGAATGCTTCTGCTCCCATCTGGGAGACCATCAGCTGCAAGCAAGGAGGTGGTGGAGGAAAGAGTATATGAGATACGGCAACAGGAGGGACAGCATCTTGCTCCTGTGATGCATTAGTTGAAGGCAGAAGCAATTTTGAGTGTCGTGGAGTAAGGTGGGGGGGGTTAGTGCTGCGAGGCCCAGCCTAACGTGGTTCTGGTGAGCAGTATTTGAGCAAGGGGAGCTCGGGAACCGTCAAGGAAAAGGGCTGCAGGAGTGGAGATGAGATGAGTCTGGTTTATTTAGCTTGGAAAATCAAAGATTGAGAGGGAATGTGACTGCTGACTGTAAATGCATTGCAAAGGGACAGCTCAGGGGAGAAGAGGCTTATTTGAACTGATGGGGAAAGTTGGCACAAGAGCAAATTGAAAATTGTCCATGAGTATATAAATAGACCCAGGAAAAACTAATGTATTTTGAGGTGGAGATATTGGTAAGTTTTTAGAAAAATTGTTATAGCATCCTATCTGTGCTCTTGCTCTTAGGTTGTAAACGTAATTGGTAGCAAGCCATATATGGGCTAATGTGAACATAAGGCTAGAGAACTATTTAAGTGGTCCCAGTTCAATTCCTGTGTACAGTGAACAGCACATACAAACAGCAGTATTTCCATTCCATTCTGGAAAATGCGGGTATGCACACATCAGGCTAAACTCTACCACATTGTAATGATGCTGCGAGACGCTTGCATGTTGTTAGGCAAGAAAAAGTATTGACCCGCAACTGCGTGCCTTTCCACGGGGCTTTCATGGGTTGGCTTTGATTAATGACTGAACATTCATATGTGTAATGCTGAAGTGGTGTGTGCATCAAAATTGCCTAAGGATTTATCATGATTTCATAATTTTATTAGGAAAAGCTGCTAATAGCTGCATTTGCGGGGTATTAAAATTCTTATCTGTTTGTGTTTGAAATTTTTGGTTACAGAAGTGGAGGTTGCTGTTGTGTCTTGTACTCTAGGGAGTCTTATCTGCCTAGAAGCAAAAATGTCGGTTTTCTTCAGTAACAGCGAGATACAGCACTGTGTGTGCACACAGAGAATAACAAACTGAAGACAGTTCTGGGTTTAAGCTTTTTTAGCAGTTTCTGTAGAATAGACCAGATAAGCAATTATAATGTTCAGAATAGCCTTGAGGACTTGATGAACCCACTTTCTTTTCCTTCCTGTTGCAAACAGTGCCAAAATACAAAGTGCATCATGCCCCTAGGCTTGGAAAAAGGTTTTTGAAATTTTCTCAGGGTTTTCAAGCTGTAAACGTGGATCATATTTTGTTTGTTTGCTGGCAATAACAGTGTAACTGTGTTTTCAAACCTGACATCCATGTACCTTGCTAGGAGATGTTTGGGGCTACAGGTATAAAGAGGGGGAAAACCACCGTGTGTACGTAATAACCCTTCCTGCGGCACGTGCTGCCGGTGCCTGCTGGTCAGCAACGCAAGTACATCCCCAGCCAGAAGCTGCATCTCGGTAACTGCATTTATCAACTTTACATCTGATAAAGGTGGGTTTTTTCCTGTAAAGTTTCCTGGAATTCACTCATGCTTGTGACCATCTGTGGGAATTAACCCCAGAATTTTATGTTGCTTGGTGTAAATCTTCTGCTTGAAGGGTAACTGCACTTACAGGCACCCGTGCCACATCCAGACTGTAATGGATGGAGCAGGTCTTGTTGCTCCATTACTTCACCTTTGAACTGAACCGAGGGCCAAGCCTGTAAGGTAGAGGGGTGCTTAAGTTGTGGTGGGCATTTTGGTGGCTTTGAATGTCTGCCTTCTGACATCTTTGTGAGGAAATGGGTGGGCAACATTGTGTTGATAACGCTTTCTTCCACTTTGGGGAAAGTGGCAAGAATGGGAACTTCATTCTAGACTCAGTGTTGAGGTCCTGAGCCTCTGCAGTGCAGCTCTGGTACAGCAGTGCTGTGGATATCAGTACTTCATTTACCCAGATGGCTCTCTGAGGTAGGCCACTCAAACATTTGTCTCGTGCTGGCACTAAGCGAACAATGTTTTTCAGGAATTACTTTGCCATCTGATGATGTGCAGCGAGCTGTCTGTCCAGCCACCAGCAAACTGACAGGAGGAATTACTGACTGCTGGTCTGGATTCCTGCGTGTGCTCTTAGTCTCTTGTTTCAGGAATATCCAGCTCATCTGTCAAAAGGTTCTTCCAAATCGCCTGCTTATACACACCCTGAGTTGAGGGGGAGAGACTTAGTCCAAGGCAATTGCTTATTTTGAAAGATCACCTCAAAAATTTCCCAAAGATAATGGATGCAGTTGTGCACAGCCTCCGTTAGACGAACACCTACTGCTGTTACACAACCAGTTTTGGGCAGCTTCACAAGAGATTGCTTATGGCAGGTGTTATCACAGTGTTTTTCCATTCATTTCTGTCTGAGAAGCTGAGCTTTTGTGTGAGTTCTTGTAGGATTGTTTTTGCTTCAGTGATCTTGAACTTTTGTGCCCAATGAATGGGAACATAAAATGCATTATGTTTTACTTTGTATACAGTAAAATGGTCTATTTTGGTTATTAGAGCACAAGAGTTTTGGGGGAACATTATTAAGACTTTGCCGAACTGCATGTGTACGTTAGGCTTGATGTTTGCTGATGGGCAATGCTTTATAATTAGCTCTGCTGAAGCCTTGTGCAAGCCCTACGCTTGGGGCTACAGTGCTAAAGATGCCAGATGTAGACTGCAGAGTTCAGGCTTATATCTTAATAGTCAGCTTCAACTGAAGTTTTATAATGATGCTTGGGAAAGCAGGACAAGTTAATAGTGCAGTACTTCCTATTTTTGTTGATACTCTGATTTATGTGGCGAAATATCCATAATTCTTTCCTTGAGACAACGAAATGAAACTGAAAATGTATATGCCAGAAGGGTATTAAAGCATTTATTTATTAAAGGACACATAAGTCAAAAAAGTGCCTCAGACTCCTGAAGAAACTCCCTCTCGGTGCTTTGTTGAATGTGTAACTACCTTTAAGAATCCCGTGTCTGTCATTAGATGCATCCTTTGGTGAAAGGACGAGTTTCATGTGTGGGTTCTGTCTTGAGCTGGGGTATCCAGTGGTTGAGTTCTAATGCCAAGTGGTTTTTTTTCCCTTTCCATCTTCATAACTTTGTCAGCTTTCCAAGGGACCGTGTCTTCGTTAATGACAAATGAGTAGGGTTGATAAAAGCTTTAATCTGATAAAGATGACAAGTTTTTCATGCAGCTAATAAGTTTTATTCATTGCTAGCTGACTTTTTACGAGGAGGTTGTATTACAGTTTAGGTGCAAGATTAAATTTGGATGATGAATATGAAGATGGTGTTATCTTCTTATTTCATTATCTATTTACTGTAAGAGGTAGAAGTTCTCTAATCAGCTTTTCTTGCTCTTTAGCAGAATTAGTCTTTGTACCAGTCTCCAGCTATTTTGACAGAGAAAAAGGAAAAACCGATGAGCCAGAAAATTAATATTCTTTTGATGCTATAATTTCAAAACTATTAGTTAAATCATATTCTCATTTATTGGAAAATGAATATTTTGGAGTAGAACTTGCACTGTCGTGCCTCTGTCCGGTACTCTAAACCTTGTGAGAGATGGTTTTTAGTGTTGAAAGATTGGGCTTCCATTTTTGGCAGTTTAGCAAAGGCTGACACTTGTGGTAGTACATTTGCTTTAATTGTGAATGGGGATGTGGCAGCTGCCGGGTGCCATGGGCAGGTTCAGATGCTGCCAGGCTGTGGGGAGGGAAGGCCCTCTCCCGGCTCTTGGGCAGGGCTTCTCCAGCAGATACCTTGGACCACAGCGACTCAGCCCTGCCAAGGTGCGGCTGTTGGCTCTCAAAGGGGGCCTCTGTGTGAGCTTGTGTGGGCATAGCCCTGCATGGCCTCTCCACACCCTCTCTAACCTATACCAGCAAGCACAAGGCAGGATTTTTGCCCTGGAATCACTGGTTCAGGTTCACGTGGCATATGTGTATCCTCTGTGCTTTTGAAGGGAGTTTTGGCTGGTCTTGCAGCCCAGCAGACTGGAGCTGCCTGAGGACGAGAGGCCTGAGCACAGCGATTCCCACAGCTGTCCATCTGTCCTGTTGGTTATTGGTTGTGCTGTGGGAATGTCTGCTGCTTATCCCGTGGACTATTCCCTCACACGGATGAGCTGGGTGTGCCTCAGTGGCAGGTTTAATCTATCTTTTCTTCCAGGGAGCTAAAAATGTTGGCTTTGTCTTGGTAGCTATTCCCCAAGGCAAGCCAGCACCGTTTTGTCCCTGTGGCATTGCTTTTGGCACAAAACGGACCACTTTTCCCTCATCTCAGCCGGAAGCTACGAGGCTGCAACTACAGTGTATTTTAAATGAAATAGTATCTGTAACTATGTGCATAGAGGAGAAGAATTCCTGTTTGCAAGAAAGCTTTAAATCCCCTTTTTAAAGAAACGTCAACGACAGTGCTTTGGATGATGTACCTGGGGGTACTTGCTGTCTTATCTCAAATAATTCCAGTTTAATGACAGAACTTTTTTTTTATAACAGCAAATTAAGAGGACTGGAAAATAATATTAGCTTGGGGGGATAGATTTTCAGTGGATGAACAGCTTTTAAATAAATTTTAGTGCTTTTGGTAGGGGAGATTGTCAAAAGCTATTGGTGAGATGAGGCTTGAGGATCGTTCATGTTTTTCTTGAAAACAGCTTAAAAAGTTGGGGTGGGGGGGGAAGATTTCTAAGCCTGCAAGGCTTTGGCAAAGGTCTGCAAGGAAGGGCTTTAGGGCAGAAAACGTGAAAAGCAGGCATACAAGTGGGTCTGTTACCTGTCCTGCCAAACCTTACCCTGGGGTTGTGCGGTACCTATGAAGCAGTCGTGGCCGTTGAAAACGTGTGCTGTTGTCTTATGGCGATTGTTGATGTTATTCCGTTACCTTTATTTAAGTAACAACTTTATATTTAGGATGCTTTCTTGTCACCATCAGCTCTGAGACTTTGGTAGAACTTTGCATGCTGTGGCTCCACAGACTGCTCCGAGCAGTAGCGTTGTGATCCCCCCGAGACCAGGGGACGTATGTGAAAGCAAAGCAAACCAGGAAGATGTGAGGGCAGTCAGCCACTGCTTAATTAATACG
This sequence comes from Eurypyga helias, assembly GCF_000690775.1. Lineage (NCBI taxonomy): Eukaryota > Metazoa > Chordata > Aves > Eurypygiformes > Eurypygidae > Eurypyga > Eurypyga helias. Next base: position 8,892 of record NW_010266429.1, read on the forward strand.
TAGGAGCAGTGTCAGTCGTACGAAGTGAACTAGTTGCCTTTTGAGTTTTCCCTTAGCAGTCAAACTCTAATGTAGAGCGTCTTTGAGGACATGCCAGTTTCAGACTGGATTCTGACTGACAGGGCTAGGGTTTGGATGCCAAACTGGGCTTGTCAGTGAAGGGTTGGCATGGGTTTTTTTGACCCATGATCTTTGGTTTTTTTTTTTTTTTTTTGAAGTTGAATAAACCCACAAGTATTTTCATACCTTGTGGCATATGTCTCCTGGATTACATAGGAGTCGTTATTTGTAATGTTCTTGGTAACCCATACAACCCATTCTGAAGCCATCTAGCATTTAAGCACTCCTGTTTTTTAGAACAAACTTTATTTTGATGGCAAACTAATAAGGAATGTATTAATGGTTGGGCAGTATTTCTTACAGAGCCACTTTGGTGTTGAAGATCCTTGTGTATAGCTCTTTTTCTAATTAGTAGAATGATAGGAGTGTGGAGTAATTTGCACTTAACACATTATCAGGTGCAAACTGATCTATCAATAATTGAACTATGGAGTGGTGACAGTTTATTGTTTGTTGTTGAGTTGCAATTATAACACATCAATTCATTTGAATGTTAATGCATTGGTAACTATCTGTAACTATCTAGAGGATTCAGAGCGATGACTACATTAGTCTTGTGAGCCAAGGTGTGAACCGGTGGTGGGGTGGTGAGGTAGCCGTTCCATTCCCCTTGTTCCAGCTGCGCACGAGTGACACCTTCCCTCTGCCACGTCCGCTCAGCTGCAAGTGTGAGTAGAAGCACAAACTCTGAGTGCAGCCAAGAACAATCCTGCAGTGGGTTTGGGGGGTTCTTTCATTTCATAGGCTGCTGGATATAGTCAACATACATCTTTCGGTATGCTGCCATCTATTGTGACATGTGGTGACGGTGGGAAGTCTCACGATTTGTGTTAGCAACAGCTAAGAAATAGTGATTTCTCAGTAAGTAAAGCATGTCAACTCCTCTTGTATCTTGTCTCCCATCTCACTCAAGCTCTACAGGCATGTAGAGCTACGGGGTGTTTTGTGGTTTGTTGTTGTTTTCCCCTCCTGTCAGTCACGCTGTCTGTCACATAACTGATTTTTTTAGCATGCGCTGGACAAATTCTGTCCTTTTATTGCTGTCACAAGCTTTGAGAATACAGCTGGGGTTTCCTTGGGTGTGCCGATGTAAATGTCACCGTAAAAGCCAACTGCATAGTGAAACAATTAGAAAATGCAGTAAATCAGAGATGCGAAGCATTATATATGGAGCCTACTTTATTCTTGCCATGCTTTCCAGCACTGTGTCCCCTTGGGCTTCGTCATAAGTGCAATTTATGCAAGCCTCAATGTTCCTGCCTGTTGTTCCACGCCAACTATAAAACAACTGATTGCAGTAGCACCGAGTTGGCTTAAACAATCACAGTATTTAGCCAGTAGCGTGGTAATTTTTTATAGTTTCTGGGAGAGTTAGTGCTCAGCATCTCATAGGAAACTACTTGTTCTTATGGAATCAAATGCTCAGTGATGCAGAGACTAAACCATTTTGCATGCTTTGTGCTCTAACCAGCCAGATTCTGCAGAATGGCTGTTCCCCTTCAAGTTAGTGACAGAGACGGGAGGAGAGGGCACAAAACCTGGGGAAAAGGAGCGCGGTCCACGGAGATTCTCTCCTTCCGCCTTGCAGAATCCTGTGGCTGCAGATGCTGGGAGCTGCTTTGGAGCGAGGGTGGGTTTTCTGTTCTGCATTCAGCCTGCGTCTCCCTCTCGTTCTTTAACTGAAGTATGGTAATCCGTTCCTGACCAGCCTCCCTGGGTGCCAGCAGGATTTCCTTGCGCTCGCCTGTAGAGCTCTTCTTCCCAGGCGTTACGTACGCTTAAAGCCTGGAGCGCCTTCATCGCTGTGCTATGCGTGCGTGTCTCATACCAAAAGTAGTCGCTGCTCCCACATTCCCACAGCAGCAGCAGAGAGCAGATGCTTCCAGCTTCCCTCTCAGGCTGTGCTTTTTTGGGTTTGAAGAAAGTTGCCTTGTATTGTCTCTGGATTTGTGCTTTCCTGCCCTGGTGTTATGGATCACGAAGATTTCGTTGTTCCTCGTAGAGAGCAGCGCTGGCAATGTTCTCCTGTATTTCTAAGGATTGCTTTCCCAATGTTTTCGCTCTGGAGACATGAAGATTAAATTGAGACTTTCCTGCTGTGAGAATTTCCATTCTACTTGCCAGTAATGCATGAATTGCAAATTTAATGGCAGACCTTGAAGTATATAAAAATTTAAGTCCAGAAAAAGGTAAGGATGTTTGAGTTTAGAATTACTTTAGGAAGAGCTCATAACATTTCTGGAAGTGCTTATAGGGAAATCATGTAACTTTATACTTATGACTGGTAAATCACACACTATTTATGTGGACGTTATTGGTATGAAAAATGTGTGTGTATATATATGTGTGTTCCTGAATATTTAAGAGGAAAACTTGGTGGCTTTGTACTGACTTGAAAGTACATTTCTCCATGAAAACATGTGGATTGTATGTAAGACACTGCTCCTATGATATGGACAAACTGCAATTGTGTGTTATCTTAAATTGTTACAAATGTATTTGCCTTTAAAAAACCCAACATTCTTGACCTTTTCATCTATTGGTCATTTTGCTATGGATTAGCTTCCTATGGAAAAGAGTTTCTGGGTGCTTTTTTCCCTTGTAGTACTTACACATCATTTGCATATGTGTTATACTGTTTATTAAATTCTGATCTAACAGCACTGGGGAGAAAGATGTGTCTTTTGAAGAATTGTGAGAGGATGAAACAACAAAGGAAGACATCTTGAATAACTTTCTTCAGTAACTTGTAGTTTATGATGTCTGATTTTGTTCAATTTAAGTCAGTGCTGAATGGAAAGTGGTAATTAGTTTAAGCCTCTAAGTGGGTATCGAGTAAATGCTGTAGAGAGAAGGAGAAATCATGGTACATAGTTTATTTTTGTATTTTGCTCATCCTTAATGATGATGGCTTATGTGCTTTTAAAGGCAAAACTTACTAAATACATTTAGCAAAGAGCTGCCTTGTCAACATTGGATAGCGCAGAGACATTTTCTAACAAGATTACTGGTACTGTAAAAACAAACCAATCTAAAATAAAGGCACCAAAAGTGTATTTGTATTTAGCATGGATTATTCTGTTTGCTAAATATTTTTTAATTAGGGAAAGTGTCTGGAATAGACATGCTATTTTATAAGAAATGCAGACTATTTTAAGAATAAGCCAGTTATTAGTGTATCCTCTCAGGGAAGGGCCCGCTATGTTGGAGCCGGTATGCTACCATTCCCAACACCGTGTTTTTATTTTGGAGGCTTCGGTTACACAAAACTCTACATTAAGCTTTGATGCATATGGGTAGGTGAAGGAGACCAGGTGTTACTCCATCTGCTTTCTGAGATGCGAAAGGTAATGGATACGTCCACATTTAATAATTTACAAGACCTGGCTTATTTGAAGGGGTATTTTGGAACAGTCCTAGAAGAAAAGCATCAGGTTTAATTTTTGAAGCTCATGTAAGTGTGTGTGTGTGTAGATAAACATATTTCATACCAAACTACTCAGCTGATGGTGAAATTCTGTTTGAGGTCATTTTGCAGTCCCTGCAGTCCTTAGCCAGATACAATAGAAGTAGCCAATTTTCTGTTCACTTTTCCCGTTAGTAGGACCACCATTTCTCTGTCTGGCAGAGGTGGTTAAAGGACGCAGAAGCAACGAGTGCAAACTGGTGTCCCCTGCGTTCAGGCTGAGCTGCTTTGGTGGCGTTGCAGCGGTGCGTGTGGGGTCACGGCTGGGCTCCCGCGCACGGGAGGGTGACGCAGTGCTGCGCAGGCGCGGACATTGGATGTTGCGGTGTGTGGGCATGAATATATTCACGTGCTTGGACCGTGGCAGAAGGCAGGGTGCCCGATCTCCCCCTTACTCAGGCTGGTGCTTACTCCGGCCTGCCAGCAGTGATACTGATAACTGCGGTATGATCGCACCCGGGTGAAGGGATAACTGAAGAAGCAGGTGCCACGCTTGCCGTTGCTGGCCCTCCGTCTGACTCTGCTCTGTGATGAGGGCTTGCAGGAAGCAGCAGCTCTGCGCCTGGCAGCGGTTTGGCCGTAAGTTTGTACGTGACCGCTAACCGCTGTGAGTGGGAAACGTGCTTGTGCACTAAGAGGTATCAGCAGCGGGACCGATACCCGGTGAATGGGTTTTGCACAGGAGGAGCAGCGCAGGCTTCCCGTGGCTGTGGGTCCGGGTCTCTGGCTGGTGGGCGGTGGTTCTTTGTAGTTACCTTGTCGTTACTGCTTTAGCAGAACATTGGGTCGCAGTCATATGGCTGCGCAGAGGAACAGCAGTGAACTGCGTCGCATTTCATTCACGGGGACTATCGCAGCAGCCTTTAAGGTCATTCTCTGTGCTTCTTTGGGACTCTTGTATCTTTACATCTATCCAAGCACCTGCAAAACAGGTATTAAGTATAGACTCTAGAATAGTAAGTGATAGATGAAGGAATTAGCTCAGAATACCATACTGTTCTGAGGGGGCATTGAAGGCATCAGCCTCCTCCTGGGAAGAGCTTGGTCTTCCACAGGGTTCATTCCAATAAGAACTTAAATCTATCCCAGTGTCACATGCACTCGCAATAAATTAGTGGGTGTACATGGCAGCTTTAAAAGGTTTAAATCTTCTGGGTTGTTTGGTGTGTTCTGAGGATGTTACCCTGTGTGAACTGAACTGTCTCGCCTGCCAGCTTGAAAGGAGGTCGCTGCGGTGTGGCACTGTGGAGTGCTGGGTCCTTCCATGGCACCAGTGAGGCTTCGGAGGATGCTGGAGCTGGATGCTGAATGCTGATGGCTCCACGGGAGGCACCTAATCTGCCTCTGCAGAGCCAAGGGCAGGGTAGAGCAACTAGCAACTAGGCGATATGCTTGTTAACTTCTTTGTATTCTTTTTTTTTTCCTGCTTATGAATGAAATATACTCCCATTCCAATAAATCTATGGAACGTAGTCATCATGTGAAACTGAAAAGGTTCTGAGAGTTTGCTGAAGAACTGTGCCTTTCTGAAACTGTGGCATAAACTTAAAACTGTTAAAGTAACTCTCTTGCTGCTTAGGTGAAGACTAAAATGGCCAAATGCCATATTGGGGTCAACATTGATGGTGTCGTGGCATGCAGTAGCTTTTCACAGCTTTTTCCAGCGCTGAGCTTACCTGCAGGAGGAAACGTGTGTGCTTGTTTCTCTTCCATATACTTTGAAGCAGTCCCTTAAGAAGCTCGTGTCTTAGCAGACAGCCTGTTGTATGCAGGTGTGTGTGCTTCTTGGATGGTCGAAATTAAAGTTATGGGAGACCATAAACTGTGTGTGTTTGTTTGTTTGTTATCCAAGTGGCAGGAAACCCAGCTGTAGGTGAGGAACTTTGTGTGTCGGGTTGTTGGCATCCACAGCAGTGTAACATACAACTTGTTTGGAGGCATTTTCACATGTTACCGACAGAAACATTGATCAGCATGAAACTGCTCAAAACAGCAATTTTATTACTGAAAATAATGATGTGTTTTTGAGACTGTCAATTCATTGTTTGTCCGCAGATGACTCACCGTTGGTGACTTGCACCGAGGTAATTTGAGAATAGAATAGTGAAACATGTTTCTTTAGCAAAATGACTGTTTCTGAGGAGTGTGAATAAATTAGTTCATATCATCAGTTGCACTGTAGTCTTCATTTATTTCTTTTAAAGGTTAATTAACTCCACCTTCAGTTCTACTCTGCTTTTTCCCCTCCTGCTCCCTAATAGAGCCCCAGATGTGGATTTATTTGGCAACCTGAAGGGGAAGCAAGGCTCCCTCTGGCCCAGCCACTGTCACAGCCCAGCGTGACGAGGTCCCGGGGACTGGATCCTTCTTCCACCCACTTCATCCTGCAGCTACAGCTGCTCTTGTGCCCTGTGCTTTATTCCCCTCACCAGGCTGTGATGCGGTACAGATGCTGCAAGTTGCTGATAAATTTGCAGACATCAGAATTCACTGTTTGCACTGAAGCTGGGACAGTTTATCCTTTGCCTGTCTCCTGTGTGGGGACAGGAGTGAGCTTCACGAAGGGTATTCTGGTGGGCTTTTTCTATTTTTGTTTTGTTGAAAAGGAGGGGTTAAGATGTAAAGAATGGCATATTTTGGGGGGAAGGATGAGGGGGATCTGACCCAGCTCGGTATATTGTGGTCGGAATCGTATTTCTCTGAAGTCCTGGGTAGTACGGAAAGGATCGAAGAACAGGGATGACACTTAATGCTGTACAGCTAAGGCAGGCTTAGAACAGTACATGCTTGGTTCTGGGGTGTATGATCCTTTATGTCCTTCCTTGTTTTTAGAGGGATAACATGGGATTCTGGAAGAGAAAGAGCTTGTGGCTTACTGCTTTCCACCATGCTCTCTGCATCTGGAGGCACAGCTCCTGGGATGCCTTTTCTGGCTGGTCGTTACCAGTTGCTGCGAGGCCTCAGAGTAACCCCAGCCTTACGCTGCCAAGGAGCGTGCCTGGGGGAAGCTGCCCTCCTGAGTGTGTCAGTGCCAGGCTCTCTGGTCCCTTAGCCAATGGTGGCCTGGCAAAGGGGACGCCCTAGGGTTTCCTTTGGAGACACGGCCACAGACCTGCAGAACCGTGTCCTTGTGAATGGTTATGGGGTGTGAGGATGCTGCCCAAGAAGCCAAATGCCTCTGCCCTTTGCTTGTCCTGAAAGCTGCTGCTGAGGCTGTCACAGCTTGCCCGCTCATCCTCCTTGTGGCAGGTGTAGTAGAAACTGTCCTCCCTTTCTCCCCATTTGCTGCCGCTTCTCCTTGCTCTACACTATCATAAGCAATTGCTGTGCCCTCCTTGCTGAGGGATCCTCGCAAGAACAAGGATTAGGATGTGCAAACTTGTTAACAGTGTTTGCTTAATGAATCTGCATGCCTTGTGCGCTGTTGATGTGACAGTGTGGTTTGGCAGTTGGCCATGTCTGTGGTTAAACAGTTGTGCTTTTCAGTGATGATAAAGAACTAATTCCCTAGTCTTGACGGAAAACTTACAGTCCTTTGTCATGCTGTGTTGCAGTGGGACCAGAGCTCTCAAAATGAGCAGCTTTGCTGCAATCTACTTCTGAAGGAGGAAGAGATCTCATATTTATTGTATTTCAGGAGCCAGTAGCAATAACATTCCCCTATAAGCTGTCACACAGTTGGTCTCTTGGCTCTACGTTGGCAAGCAGTGAGTGGCCCGTCAAGGTGAAGCTTTATGGATGAGGCTTAGAGCTGCGGTCCTGAAACCTTGGGACTGCTCAGGAAGCTTCCGCAGTGCCAGTGTCCAGCAGGACCCCAGAGAAGCTGCACCTGCTGAAGGACCTGTTCATCGGCTGCTTTCCAAAGTGCTGCTTGAATGGAACCTGGGTTAATTTCTTGAAGACCGTAATTAGAAGTCTGCTGAGCCAGCAGAAGGAAGGTATCCTTGAGCAGAGGTGGAAAACATGCATTATTTATTGTATCTGGGGGCTGCTCTCTGATTTCAGTTGCTTATACTGATATGTAGATCTCAAAAAGGGGATCACAGGCCCTGTAAGTAAGGCAGTGTCCTAGCAAGTCATATTCTGCATTGCACAGTGCTCTGCAGAGGATAGCCTGACTGTAGGAACAAGTTCTATGAATGAGCGTGATTAAAGCTCTCTTTGGATTATATTGTAGTGCCAGGTCTTTGTTTCTGGTTCCTTTCTGATCTGAGTGCAAAAGAAGAGAGGCCCTCAGCCTGGGAAAGGCCTTGGGGTGCTCCCATGGCAAGAATATTAGTATTGTTAAGGGTCTGTTGTGGAGAAGGCAAACAGCTAAACCTTTGCACTTGTACTGTGAAAATGAGATGAATTAAATTGGTCATCCGAGAAGCATTAAGCCAGCAATCTCAGTATGGTAGGCTGGAACAGCAGTTACGATGAAATATGTATTATAAACATAAGTTCTGGGAGTTACTGCTCCCAAGTTTGTGTTTTTCTTTTATTTTTTCTTAAGGAGAAAAGACACCACCTTGTTCCCAGACCTACAAAGAGTTAAAACTATGCTGATAGTCCGTTATTATTATTATTATTGCCCTTCTGGGTAGTATATGTATTTGTTCTTAAGCGTCACCCCTTTTTTTGTTTGGATATTATTTACTGAATTTACAAGCATGGGTTGTTTTTCCGACTTAATGATTTCCATTGATTGTAGGACATTCACGATTGTTTTGAGTAGTCTGTAGTAGTGCTGGTTACTCTGTTTTGATTCTCTGCCTTCCTGAGGGCTGAAATGAAATACCTGCGCTGTTTCCAGCTGGGCCCTGCAAGGACTAGCACAGCCTCTGGTGTCTCTGCTGGTGTGTGTGGCTGTGACTTCCCCAAGGATTTCTTGAGATTTGCAGAAGTGTGAGAGTTTGTCTATCTCATGTCCGGGGACTTCACAGAGATTACGATTAAATCCACTGTAAGAAGCTTAATGTAAAATTCTGTAAGGTTGGAAGAGTTACTGCGAAGCAAATTAAAATCTGGCATAAAACGAGAGATGTGGCTATTAAATATGGTCGTGACGGGGTTGTGGGTTCCCCCAGACCTGTCTCTGCCGTGTCTGCTCTCCCGCGCTTTTTGGCTGTTACATAACACACCAGCACTCAGCAAGTTTGACATTAGTGGTAAGCTGCGTGGTGTGCTTGATATTAGTGCTCTTCTATGGGATTTAGCTAAAATGTGCTCTCTGAGGGCTGGGGCAGGGAGTTAATGGCTTTTAATGGCATTAGTAAAGGCAAATGTACAGCGTAGTCATGATGAGTAAATGACTCCAAAGTAGGGTGATGAGAAGGGTTCAGACAATGGAGACTGGTTTTCGTGATTGCATCTGGAGTATCTTCGCTACCTGAACCTTAATAGTTCAGTTGTGTACACTTCTCTAGTTTGGGGTGTGTGTGCATTTTTCTTTGCATGTTTTTCAGTGCCCGCTTCTGGGAATGTGCATCTACATCAGTGAAAAAATGGACTCAAGGCTGGATCCAGATACGTGATTCCAGTGATGGGAGCATGCTGTGGCTTCTGCCACCCACCCACCACCTACTTGGACAATGCCCTTATAACATGCTTTAATGTTTGGTCGGGCAGTTAGACGCGATCGCTGTAGGTCTCTTCCAACTGTAAATAGTCTAGTCTACTTTTTGTAGAACAGCCACACTGAGTTCAGTTTCTAGAATTTGGGGGCTTTTAAATCTGAGAACTTGAGAGAATTACTACAGTGACATTTGGGGGTTTAAATAAAATAAGATAAATCGTGTTTTCCATAACTACAAGCAGTTACCCTCAGGTGAGGTGTAGGATCCTGTTCTGGTTCTTGGGAAACTTCAACCCAGTGAATCCCAGGCATGTCTGCAGAAATGCTGGCGATGCAGGGGGTGGAAGAGCACGTGGCCGTGGCAGGGAGAGGTCTTTCCCCTCTCTGAAGAAAGAAAACAACAGTATACCTATGAATTATATAGTAAACCCAAGAGTAGTGAATGCAGGGGAGATGAGCTGATGTTGCCGTTGAAAAAGTAACCTGTGTTTTATGGGTTTCTTTATCTCCTCAAGCTGTGGCTTACTGTTGGCTTAATGCAGCTGGCTGCAGATAATTTGGAAACACAGTTTATATCCTCTTTCATAATTATACTTCTCATAATTTGGTAATGCTCTTTATACCTTATTTAATCTTTTTGGTTTTTCAGGCAGCTGTAACATTAAGTGCATAAAAGCAAGACATGAGACTAAACCCTTTTTCTTTCGGTTGCACTTTGAAATATTAATTTCTTAACATAGAGTAATGTAATGGGGGAAAAATAAGAAAGCACTGTTGATTTACAGCAATAATTTTTTTTTTTTTTTAAAAAAAGACAATCTGTCTCACAACTTGAGTGGTGTAATCTTTACACTCAGTTGTAGGACACTTTCCCCAAAACTATTAAATATATTCATCGCCTACTGTATTTTGGCAAGAGCCTACTCTAGTGCCTCACTAAGGGCTCGCTGTGAACACCTGAGCTGCGCATGTGCAGTTGCACACGCTGCCCATTGCCAAAATAGCTTCTATTGGCTGTCCCTCCACTGAAGCAGTAACTCGGGAGTCAAAGGCCCATGTACGTGGTCGAGCAGCTTTCTTGTGCTCTCCCATGGGAGCTGACGGAAACGTGGGTGAGACTCTGCCTGGGAGAGCCGTGTGCTGCTGTGGCAACCGGCTGCTGTGAGTAAACTCGGGGCAAGTGTGGATGGTAGTTGAAACTTTGCGTGTGCGTGCGACTTACTGCACAGGACCCACAGAGTAAAACCTGTGGGGCCTTGAGCTTTTGATTTTGTTGTGCAAACAGTGAACATCATCTCATTGCAAGTAATGGTTCTTTGAAGGCAGTGGTGGAAAAATGAATGTTTTTTAAAGTGAAATTCCACTGAAACTGGCCAAAAAAAGTTAAACTAAACCCCTGTTCACCTAAAGTCTGTATTCCATCAAGACCCTGCTGTAGTCACTAGGGAGTTTTGGACTAATGGTTAGGTAACAGTATTATCTTTAAACCCCAAAATAGAGCAGCAAGAAAATCTCCAACCTGCTTCCACCATTGCCTATTTTCAGGGCGACGTGACTGAAATGAAGGGCTGGGGGAGCTGTTCCTGGCTGAGGGCACAGCGAGACCAAGTGTTCAGGAGTTGGAGTAGCCCAGAAAACCTTGAGCAGTGCTGGCCGTGGCGTGCGGGCGATGGGGCACCCGCTGCGCAGCGGGCACCCGGCCAGCGTCCTTCGGGCGCCGGTGCCGCTCCTGCACGGTGCCTGCCGGTTGTGAAGTCAGCAGCATGTTTATTTAATCTTGGATGAACGTGTTTTATGGGGAGGGGATGTTTGTTTCACTGCTGTCATGTGCCCTGTACACCAAAGTGCGTTTCTGCGTTACTGACAGCGCTGCCAGGGATAAGGTTTTAATTCCCTAAATATTTTCCTTCTAGTATCAGCTAAAGGGTCCGGCATGCCTTAAAGGCTTTGTAGTAAAGCACGACAGCAGGCAGATGTGGGTCATGATTATCACTGTTGAGAATTAAACCCAATTAATTGCAAACTATTGAAAAGGAGGACTCGCAGGGGGAACTGCTGTTAGAGCTGTGAACGGGGCTGTGACTTCACCAGAGGGTCTTACAGGGCACAGCGCTATGCTGCTCCCCTGGTATCACAGACCTCATTGCACGTGGGGGCAGATTAGAGCAGAGTTGGACGGAAGGTAGCGCTGGCTGATTTGGGGCGGATTAGAGTGCTTTTTGAACGTAAGGCCGTGTATGGTTAGTGGTCAGAGTTCCAGCTTAGTGTTCCCAGGCAGCAGCTTGATTTATTCAGCAGTGAGGAGCAGTGTTGTCAGGTAGAATTGGTAGCATGCAAGATTTCAAGTAACATCTGGATTTACCGGGGTCTCGGATGGCTTTCCTCCTGGCTTCAGAGGTCTGCCATGTGCTGGGGAGTGTGGCCACTTCGGAGAAAGTCCAGCTGGCACAGATGGGTCTGTATCTGGCTTACCATTCCATAGAAAAGCAGCTCTTTCTGCAGAGATTTGTGTGCTACTAAGAATGATTATCACTGCTTGAACTGAAAATTAGAAAATGCTCTTTGAATTGAGGTCTGTTTTGCTTGAAACGGTTATTTTGGGAAGAAAAAAATAGATAGGTATTTCAGTGTTATTAAAACCTATTAAACTCCAGGGTTTCTGTTAGGATGATTTTAGACTGTTCATTGTGGAAACAGAAGTGACTGTAGTTTTCAGGCTTCTTTTCATTTGAAAGTAAAGCTTTAAACATACAATGCATGAGCACAACATTTTATTTGAATTTCCAGATTAATTAACTTTCTTTGTTCTTGTAACACAAACTACTTTGTATTCTAGTTTAACTTGAATCGTTTTCAGACTTCGTGCAAAAAATGCAGTTATGTGTTAGAAAAACAGCATATAACGGAAACCATGTCTTGCTTTCTCAAATTTTAATATACATCTGCATCAAGGAGCTGCTTCATTTACTCAATATTTGTAGTTTATCTGGAGGATTAAATGTGTTTTTCTGCAACCAGTTTTCCTATTCCTTAGTGAAAGCATTCTGGAATTGCTCTTCTGGAGCTTTATTCTGAACTGCCTCTGTTCAATAACTTCACCTTATTCAGATGCTAATGTGAGGTCTCTCTCTGGTGAACGTCTGGCTAGAGACTGAAATTAGCATATTAGGAATAGATTTTAAAGAGACTGGGGTTTTCTGTGCTTATATTTTATAAATAGCTTAAAGGGGGAGGATAGTGTATTTTGTAAGTGGTTTGTGGAGTTGAAATCCAATGGGCCTGTGAACGGTGTGGCGTTTCTATTCCTGTACTCTGTTCTTCAAAGTGGATTCTTTCTGTTATTAACACCTACATAGGAGGGATGATGCAATGAACTTCCTTGCACATTTACTATCCTTTAAATGTTTGCATTCTGATAGTATTTCCTTGGAACTGGAAAAGTGCAAGCAGAAAAGGTGGTGCCTAATTGGGCACTAGACTATCACAGATGGAATCTGAGAAATGGAGAACGTTGAGATATTTGGCAGGAACTGGATTTCTTCCCCTCTTCTTCTCTATTTGTGAAAAAAAAGTGTTGTTTTAAAACACCTATTCCATGGAACTTGTTCTGAAGTCTATCTGAAAACGTATGTGAAATGCATCTATAACAATTACAAATGCGACATAGAAGTGGTGAGGAAACAATGTGGTGGGTGACCCTGGCTGGGGACTGGGTGCCACCAAAGCCCCTCCATAACTCCTCCTCAGCTGATCAGGGGAGAGAAAATGCAAGGAAAGGCTGGTGGGTGAAGACAAGGACAGGGAGGGGTCACTCACCCGTCATGGTCACGGGCAAAACAGACCCCACTTGGGGAAAGTAGGTTGATTTGTTACCAACCAAGTCGGAGTAGGACAATGAGAGAGAAA
>NW_010266430.1:0-11288 GCF_000690775.1 Eurypyga helias
TCCTCCCTCTGCTGCAGGTTTCATAGTAGGTTTCCCCCCTTTCACCCATCTTCTATGTTAATTGCGAGGCACTAATTGACTCGGCCATAGCCAGAGGCAAATCTGACTTAGAGCCAGGAGATCTTCCAGCAGCTTCTCACAGGAGCCACCCCTGTACCCCCCTGCCTCGGGCTACCAAAACCCCGCCACACAAACCCAACTCAGCAGCCCAGCATTGGCCTGGATCCTGTGTGCCCAGTGCGAAAGCAGCAGCGGAAGGAGAGGCTAATTACAGATCTGTGCATGCTAATTGCACCTATGTGAACACCTGATGCAACACAGCCCTGGCTGCCAACGGGGCGGGGGCCGGCATCTCCTTCAGTCTGGGGTGGGAGTGGGGGATGGCAGGGCTCAGACCCCCATGGCACTGCTTGGATCTTGGTGATGGATACTGGGCCTTGGGAGGGGAAGGGCAGAGGAGCTACTGCAGCCCAAGTTGGGGGGGGAGTGGGGAGATGGGAAGCACTGGCACTACATGCCTGCTGCAGACCCAGCCAGGGAGCAGCAGGGAGGTGTTTTCCAATAATCTGATGCTCTGCAGGGTGAGGTTTGGGAATTAACCTCGATGTCAACAGGGATCTGTGACAAGCCTTGCAGCGGTGATAGGCATGGACCAGAACCAGCTCCTGGTGTCCCTACCAGCCAAGATTACCTTTGCCCAGGGTTGGGGTCCCTGTGGCCAGGAGAGGTGCCCAGAACATGGATGCTTTTGTGGGCGACAGATCTGATCGCATCAAGCTGTAGGCGTTGCAAAGGATTTTAACAGCCCAGGAGGGCACTTACCAGTAGTGACGCCAGGGTCCCCAGCGTTGACTCACCACCACTCTCCGCCCTTGGTGGGGTAGCCTACCTCCCACCTGAGCCAGTCCACCCTTGAGCCTCTGTACAGGGTAAGATACAGACAGCATCTTCTCCTGGGCCAGCCCCAAACACCCACGCGCTGCTCTGCGGATACACCTGATTCACCTGCCACGCTCCTCGGCATCCTGTGCACCACTCGCCCTGCTCCCGGGCACGCAGGCTGAGCTCCCCAGCATCCTCCCACTGAGGCAGCACGATGGAAGTGGTCCAGCTCCATGGGCTGCTGATCCTCCTCCCTTTGGCAGTCCTGCTGCTTTACTGGTACAATGCCACCTTCCGCTACTTCTGCAAACTGGCCTTCTTCAACTGCTGGATCGTGGCCATGGCCACCCTCCTGTCCCCCTTTGCGGCTCTTCGGGGACGCTCTGTGGAGAACATGAAGTGAGTATGGCCTGGGGGTGTGCTGCTGATGTGGAGATGGCTGGGGCTTGGCTGAGATGGAGGAGCTTGGGTGGTCTTGTGGACACACGCTCTCTCCTGGTCTGGGCACACCCACAGCTGTTATGGACAGTGCTTGAGTCCTGGGGCCAAAGCAAGGGCTGTGGTCATGTCCATGTGGCAATGAAGGGTGAATCTGCATCTTTTGGTGTGAAGAGGTGCTGGCCATACCCAGGGAGGGTTATTCCACGATGGAGGTGGCCAGCTGGGTCTGGACTAGTGGTCACTGGAGGATGAAGCAGTATAAAAGGGATCATTCTTGGCCATTGCAAAGTTGGGGTCATCAGTTAGGTGGGTGATAGAGGGAGTTTGGCAAAGGTTGGAGGTACAATCATTAACAGGATGCAAATGCACACTCATTGTCGTCTCCCTGGCAGTGCAGCCAGGTCTTGCTCAGTGGGAGCCCCGGGGACCGTGCTTTGGCAGAGGGATTGGTGATGTCTCAGTGCCATCAGCTGTCAGGCATGGCACAGTCATGTCCTGGCAAGTCATACGCTGGTGCTGTCAGCTGTGCTCAAGGGTGGTGGCAGCCTAGATAACATCGCTGTGCAACAGCAGAGGAAGGCCTGATTTCTTTCAAAGGTGTTGCAAGCTTGTTACTGGATTCCTGGGCATGATACCATAACAGAAAGGATATAATTATGTCAGAGTGAAAAATATTCAGTCTTGTGGTATGGCTGAGCTCGAGTCGTCACTATTTGTGCTGATGGATTTCAGGCCTGTGGCAGGAGTGTGGCCAGAGGTTTGATGTTATCAGGCTGTTGTGTAGCCCCTTTTCCTCATCCTTTCTGTGCAGAAATGCTGTGCCCACATGCACGCGTTGAGGTACTTTGAGCTCTTGTGCAAATGCCTCTGGCTCAGTAGAAATAACCCAGCGTGATGCGGCGGTGACTCATGCTGCCTTATCTTGTCCTGCTGACACCTCGCAGCCATCCTTCCGCGGAGCAGCACGCCCAGCTCCATCTCCTCTTCAGCCTTCAAATCCCAAAGCCTCAGGCTTGGCACGCATGCCTGTCATTAGTCCTGGCTTTGAGGCATTGCCACAGGTGCTTCTCTGCAAACACAAGGATCTCTGATCCTGTCTCTCCCAAGGGATGGGTGGTCTTCTGATAAAACAGACCGTCTAAGCATCGTCTCCTTCTCCCTCTGTGCCTGCCTCTGCTCTCTCCTCCCAGACTTTTCCTCCCTACCTGGTGCTGAGCTCTTGCTGACAGCCCCATCCCTTGCCCTGTCCCCTGTTGGCTCCTGGGACCAATTGCTGCCAGATATGTGGACCCTGGCCCTTCATGCTGGGGGTTGGAGAGTGCCTCATTTCAATGCTGAAAATTTACTGGCTTTTCATCTCCACTGTGGGTGGTGCAATCCCCGTTGCTCCATCCTCCCTCCATTCCTCATGTTAACCTCATTCTGAGTGCCACCCTTCCTCAGCACTGCCACCCTCGTTACCCTTCCTGACCACCTCTGGATGGTGATGCTACTCTGCCTTGTTCCCCTTCCATCTGCACAGAGGAAACCTCTGTCTCTTCCCATTGCTCCAGGTCCAGTGAGGATATTCTTTGTGATTTCGTCTAATGAGTGAAGCCGAGTTGGTTTTCCCTTCCCTGCTCTCTTCCCTCTCCACCTGCAGCACAAAGCTTGGTGCCTGCAGCCCTGCTTGGCAGGGACAGACCCTGGAGACATCTGAAACCCTGTAGACCTGTCTGTCTCAGGACTGTTCCTCTGCATGTCCATCTTCAGTGCTCACTCATCCACAGCTCTGCATCTCTCGGCTGGCATCCAGCTCCTCTGGCTTTGGGTATCTGCAGCACAGGATGCAAGCCTGGTGTCTGGGTTTCCAGCTGCACACACAGATCGAGCTGGGCCTCCAGGTTAGGTTCACCTGGCCAGAGGCAGTTGTCCTCATCGGGATGTGATGATTTATGCCTTGGCCTCAGGCAGACATCCCATCCCTTCTCTTCTTGCTTTCTCACCACCCCTGGACATCAAAAAAGCTGGGTTTTTTGTTTTTGCTGGCTGCTCTTCTTCATCAGCAGCTCCAATGCAGACCTTCTACTACTGAGGCAGCAACTGTTCTCACCCTGGGGATGGTTACAAGGTCAGCTCTGGGCTAGCCAGGCTACAAATATGCTTAGAAAAGCAAAGCATCACTGAGACTGAACAGAGATCGAACTTGGGACACACTATTTGCTCATGTAGACCAGATCTAGGCTGGCCTGTCTTGCTCCCTGAATGATTGTGAAGGGCTGGAAAAAATTAAGCACCCCCACTCTGTGTTGATTTGCTCCCACTTGTATTCCTCTGCCCTAGGCTCCTGCGTGCTGCGATCCTGCCCCTCAAACACTTCTATGGCATCAAGATGCAGGTGTGGGGCTCTGAGCACCTGAACATCAAAGAGCCCTATGTGATAGTTTGCAACCACCAAGCTTCCCTTGACCTCATGGGTACGTGAAAAAAAAACTTTGGGGTGCTGCAGGGGTGGGCTGGGCTCACCCAGCACCAGGATTTGTGCAGGGCAGTGTGGGCAGGCACAGGCCAGAAGAGCTGGTGGGACAGGAGCTCAGGGCTATGGGGGTGATGCAGAGAGGGTTGGGACAATGGAAGATGATGCCAGGACACCACAGCTTAGAGGGCTGGTTGGTTCTGGGTACTGTAGGGCAGGGATGGATCCTTTCCTCTCCCATCCTTCCTGCAGGCATGGTGGAGGTCATTCCTGACCGCTGCGTGCCCATCGCCAAGAAGGAGCTCATGTACTTGGGCACCGTGGGGTGGGCCTGCTGGCTCAGTGGCATCATCTTCATCGACCGCCATAAAAGAGAAGATGCAATCGATGTCATCTCCCGGACAGCCAGGATCATGCGTCGTGAAAATGTGAGGGGAGGCTGGCAGCAGCGGGAAGTCGGGGAACAAATGCTGGTGGGGCAAGGCAGGTGTGGGAGGACTGACATAGCAGGTCCCAGGGTGGTCTGGTCAGGGTCTCTGCTCACGTCTCTCCCTGTCCCATGCAGCTCCGAGTATTGATATTCCCTGAAGGCACCAGGAACCAGAACAAATCCATGCTGCCCTTCAAGCGTGGGGCTTTCCACTTAGCCGTGCAGGCTCAGGTAGGGCCATCCTCTCCCTCCCCTTGCCCTTGAAGGAGTGGGGCAGCGGGATGGAGGACATCAGGGTCTTTTGGGGTCTGCACCCTGCTGTAGAGGACCCAGGGAGGGGACAGGGACCTGCTGAAGCCTGGGGCATAGCAGAGTCCCACCTCAGGAGGGAGTTTGAGTGGAGGACACCAGTGTCCCTCTATCTTCTACAGGTTCCCATTTTTCCCATGGTGATCTCTCCATACTGGGACTTCTTCAGCTCCAAGGATAAGAAATTCACCTCTGGTAAGTGATGGACAATATGGCCCATTGCCAGAAGGCAGGCTGGCAGTGGGGATGAAGCATGTGGGGCTTGGAGGTCTCTTTGAAGGACATAGAGGTGTGAGGAGACAGCTGGAGGATGCTGGCAGGAAGATCTGGTTCCTGGTGGGTTCATCTAACAGCATCCCTGGCCTTTTCCTTCTCTCTCCAGGGATGTGCTCCATCCGAATCCTCCCCAAGGTAGAAACTCAGGGCCTGAGCCCAAAGGATGTCCCTGAGCTGACAGAGACTGTCCGCCAAGCCATGGCTGATGCCCTCGCCGAGATGTCTGCAAATCACTGTGGTGACCAGTGTGCCAGGCAGCCTCCGCTCCTGCGCTGTGCTAGGACTGGTGCTGGCAAGGGTGCAGACAGCCTGGAACATGAGGAGAACACAACTGGGGCCAGAAATTAAGCAAAAAGACCAAACTCCCTTGGAGATGTAAAGGATGTTGTCCCCTTGTCCCCTGTGGACATGTGCACCAGACCAGCCTCTGCCCCAGCAGCTTGCAAGAGCAGGATGGTGCCCCGGTGCGAGGGGAAGCTGAGCAGTCAGTGCAGGACAGGGACTGGGGAGCACCCCAAAAACAGTGCAAGGTGCCCCCAGAAACCCCTCGCTATGACTGCGTCCCCTCCTCAGGGGCGTTGCCTGTCTCCCCCAAGACTGGCGCTGTGTCTGGCCCCGACTAACAAGCCTGGATGGCTCCCGCCTGCGCTCTGGGTAGGGGATAGAGATGTTCCAGGCAGGGCTGGGGGTTTGCAGCACCATTTTCCACCCTGACAGTGTGACTCGCAGTGAGGTTCACCCACGGGTTTGCTAGGTGGCTTCTTCCAGAGGCTCCTGCAAGCTGGCAATGCTGCTCAGATGCAGACAACTCTGGGGAGGGGTCCAGAGTGCAGCATGTGGCTGGGGGACCCAGGCAGGAGGTCCAGGGGATATTGCCATGTGGGAAAAGCATCCTCGGTGTTGAATTATGAGATGAGGGTGCAAGATTAAAGAGTCCATACCTGGTGGTGTGTGTGTGTATGGTGTCCTGCCTGCACCTTGGGCGCTGAGAGGAAGGTCCATCTCCATATGGCTGTGTGAGGTGCCTGGATTCCTACAGACACCATGGCTTCTCCATGGGGTGCAGTGCTGGATGGTCTGAGTAGCACATGGCAAGGGTGAGTTACACTGGGGTGGACTAGGTCTGCCCCCAAGGCAAACACCTTTCTGCCCTGGGGATGAGCAATAAGTGTGTGGGAGGAGCATCAATAAAGCCCAGAAGACTTGGAGGGCAGAGGTGCCTGGATTATGCCCACCTGGAGCAGGAGGAACCTCCCTATGGCCTCTGGACCATGGCACAAACAGATCCATCCACCAGCTACCATCTCCCCTGGCCTGTTACCTGCAGCCAGGCAGGGCTTTGGGCATCTGCTGGCTCCTTCCCTGCCAAACAGCTCCCATCTCAGGCACCCCAGGGTGACAGCAGAGCAGGGAGAAGTGTGGTGCATGACTCTCCCATGCTGGGAATGGGGTGGACAGGCTTCACCTCCCACCTTCAGATGAGATGTGCAAACTGTCCCAAACAAGGGCACAGTGCTCTGGTTTGGCCTCATTCCAAAACGGGCTCATTCTGGACGAAATTCTGCAAACCCATGGAAATTGCCCAGCCAGACGGATACCACTGGGCAAAAATACTAGCAACACAAAAGAAGCTTCTCATGAGTAACAACTCACCAGACTGCAGCTGGCATGTGGATGTGGTCAAGGGCAGAATGCACGTGAAGGATCTCACTTCACAGAAAGGCCCTTTATTCCATTCCCCCCTGCCAGGGCTCCCTAAGGCAGCTTTGTCAGCTCTGAGCTGGTTCCATGGTCCCTCCACGTGCCCACCACCATGGGCACGTGGATTTGGCTGTCCAGAGCCTTGAACCTGGCAAAGCTTAGGTCGGGTGGTTAAATATTGTCCCAGCTGGATGGCTGCGTTCCAGCCAGAGCCCTCACTGGCTTCTGCTTGCTGGGAGCAGGGAGGCGAAAGCTTGAGGGGAGGAAGAAGACCCAGCACGGGGGCTCTGGGACGACCTTGCTTTCTTCGGTCTTCCAAGCATGGGGTCTGCAGCCACTCTGTCCTGCCTGCTGCTGTACACCCTGTGTCTCACAGCTGGAGCATCTGCAAAGCCGTAAGCCCTCTCTGTCTGCCTGTGCCTGGTGGGATGGTGGTTGGTCTCAAGTTGTGTGACAATCCTCGCTGTGACTGCGGCTGCTGGTTGGGATGGAAATGCTCGAGGTGGTGGGTTGTCCCCATGGAGGACTTAGCACCTGGGGTTGGTGTCTCTGGGCTGTTCTTGGGTAGGTGCAACCTTACACACAAGGCAAAGGGTGCGCAGAGCCTTTCCTCCCCCTGCAGACCAACCCCTCAGCTGTTTCCAGAAGTGTTTAGGCAAAGGGGGCTCCACTCCACTCTGCACACTGGCCAATGTCTCGGCAGATGGAGGGAAGGCTGGGTGGCATAGCCCTTCAGAACGCATCCAGGGCTGGAAAAAACCCAAGTGCCCCCTGCCTTGAGAATCTGGAGTAGAAGGGAACACTGGGGGTTTGTGGGGGGTCCCTGTTCTCCTCTACCATCGAGGTGTCTCCCCCCAGGCACTATGTGGTACTCTTCCCCTCCGTGCTGTACTACCCATACACAGGCAAAGTGCACGTCCACCTCATCGACCTGAATGAGCCTGTGCGGGTGACCCTGCACCTGGAAAGCAGCCACGGTGTGCCCAACATCACCCTGGACCAGCAGAGCAGTGGTATCCTCCAGCTCAACTGGCCCCACTTCTCCAATGTAAGTCACACCCTCACAGCAGGGGCATCCATCAGAAAGGGGATGCCTTAGGGGATGCCTAAACATCCATCAGGAAGAAGGGACCCACTGCCAGAGCCGTGCTTTGGGATCTGGGAGGGGACATGGGGCCCATCCTGGATGGGCAACAAGTGGAGGCACCCTGTGGGCTGTATCTGTGTCATCTTCCCGTACACACCAGTTCCCTGGTGCCTTCATGGGGCAATGGGGTGGTGACAATGAGGGACAAGTATGATAACTCCCTGGCATCCAACATAAAGGCTTTGCAACCCTTTCTGCTGTTTCCCTGTGGCAGGTTTCTGTCCCTTCTGAAGGCAAGTACGAGGTGGCACATCTTCACGTCTCCATCCAGGGAAGTTTCCTGCAGATCTCTCAGAAGAAAAAAGTACGGGTGAAAGCCCTGCAGCTGGGGACCTTGGTGCAAACAGACAAGAATGTCTACAACCCTGGACAAACTGGTGAGGGGCAGGAGCTTGCAGGCTCTTGGAATGGGATATCCAGGTTTGGGTCCCAGGCCCTAGAGCTCATGCCTGCTCCTGCCTTTGCTCTCTCCAGTGAAGTTTCGAATTGTCCGTTTGGATCAAAACTTCATTCCCAGCAACAGAAAGGTGAGACAGGATCAGGGCACAGGCTGGGGGGGGGTGTGTGGAGGCAATAGGATCCCTACGTGCCCAAGACAATTGGTATAGGTAGTAGGGGCCCAGCCTTCAGTGTCACCAATAGCATGGAGGAGATGGGTGAAGGGAGGGAATCCCCCAAACAGCGAAGGGTTGTGAGATGTGAGGGGCATACACAGCTCTTCCCAAGACTCCCAGCCTGAGTGCCCAGGGTACAGCCCCTTGGTTTTGTCACGGGCATGGGAGACAAATTAGTCCCTTTACAACCTCCCTTTGCTTGTCTTCTCTCGTGTGCGGCTTTCATGCACCTGTATAACACCCACTGGTCTACACCTGGACTGGTCACACCCACTGGTCTACACCTGACTCCTGGAGCCAGGCAGTGCAGGCAGGCCCAGTCACACAGCTAATGCTGTTTGCACAATGCAGCCTCGCTGCTTCCTACTGCTCGGAAAAAGCAGCGGGAGTCGGGCAATAACAGCAGCTCTGAGACCCCCAGACCAGCAACCAGCTCTGTAGGGGCAAAGCCAGATCCCACAGGCTCAAACCCCAGCTCAGCTCTCCGTGCCTTGGTCATGCTGTTAGCTCTCTCTTTCTTTGCAGCTTCCTTTGGTGTCCGTGCAGGTGAGTTGCCATCCTTGTGCCAGTCTGCCAGCTCCATCAGGAAGAGCAAAGGGCCCTAGCACATGTGTGGTGCTGGGACAAGGACTGGGGAAAGGGACAGGGACATCTCTGCTGTGAGTGTTGAGAGAAATTACAAGGAAGGGGATGAGGGGGTTGGGCTCCTAATCCACCCAGGGGAGGTCAGCTTGCTGTTTGTCTACAAGACAGGGACCCTCTGGGGCGATGCTGCTAAGAGGTTAAACAGATGAAAACAACAGTGGCTAATGCCACAGAGATTTTGAACTAAACTGGAGAATCCCCTAAGCTCCCAGTCCAGACTGGAGCTCAGCTAATACAGCCCTTGAAGGAAATTTTCATTCTGGAGAGGTGATGTCCTCAAGGCTGCTCTGAGCATGATGGCAGGGCAAAACCTCTGCTTCTTGTGAGGATACGCAAAGCGACTTGAGTCCTTGAGGCTGGACCCACAATCACTCACCCCCCTTCAGACCCATGAGCAAGGGCTGATGCCATGTGTCCCTGTGGCAGGATCCCCGTGAGAACCGCGTGGCGCAGTGGCAGGATGTGAGCCCTCGTCAGGGCATCGTGGACCTGTCCTTCCCACTGGCTGCAGAGCCGGCCCTGGGCATGTACACCATCGAGGTGGAGGGGAGGAGGCACTCCTTCAGTGTGAAGAGCTACGGTGCGTGGGGACAAAGGCTGGGCTCCACGCAGGGTGTTTGGGAGCCATTGCATGGGATGGCAAGAAACTCCCCAAGGAAGAAATGGGCACAACCCCACTGGTCTCCCCACAGGGCTGCCCCACTTTGAAGTGCTTATCCGGCTGCCACATGTCATAATGGGGAACGATGAGAAGATCCCAGTGGATGTCTGTGGGAGGTGAGTTGGAGAGCAGCCCTGGCAGCAAGGCTGGCTGCTCCCAGGGTGATGCTCCCCTGGCAGCCTGCCCATCCGCTCCCCTTCCTGCTCCCTCCCGACAGGTACCCATCTGGGAAAACTTTCCAGGGAAGGGCTGAGGCCAAGCTGTGCCACCTCCAAAAACCTATGATCTTCTCAGAGGCATCTGTGGTGATCTGTGCTAAGTTTAGGGGCCAGGTGAGGACAGCAGGAGGGGGAGAAGACACATGAGTGGTGGTCCTGGAAATGTTTCCCCATCTTGGGATGCCTGGACTGATGGCCAGGGTCACTGATGGCTGGGTGCATCCTTCCAGCATAGGTGATCCAGTTCTTGTGTGAAAGTGCTGCAAACCCAAAGTCATCCCAAAGATGACAAAGGGACTCTTGGGGTGGGCAGGAACGGGGCAGCAGCTTCATGGCAGAGAGCAGTACCAGCCCCGGGAGGGCATGTTTGCAGGATCCAAGGGTTGCAGGACAGGATGGAAGGAGGCAGCAGTAGTGGGGAGAGCAGAGCTCAAGGATGACACCAGATGACACTCAAGGACGTGGCCATGGGCCTGTTGCTAACATGGGCGACTCTCTCCTTCAGACAGGAAGGAATGGCTGCTTCTCTACTGAGGTGCCGCTGTCTTCCTTCAACCTGACCAGTTTCCACTACAGGAGTCAGCTTTATGCCTATGCATCGCTGCTGGAAGAGAGGACGGGTGAGCACAGCTGTGCTAATAGCCATCCGGTGATGTCCTGGGGTGGTGGCACCTGGATGATGTGGCACAACTGCTCTGCCGGGGTGTTCCCAGGGTCTTCATCCTTCCCATCCACAAGCATCAGACTCCCTGTGCTGTCACTTGCTTTGGTGTCATTTTTCCTCTACTTCCGACTGCTGGAGAAAACCCTTAGGTCCTGAAGTCTGATCAGGAGTTTCTTCCCCTTCCAGCATCCCACCCCCAGATATCCCACCGTCATCCACCTCTCCTTCCCCAGTCTGTGTCATTCTCTAGTTAGTGTGCTTGATTACTGCCTGGAAAACTACCAGGTTGATTGTGTTTTCCTTACTGGGTCTTTCTGTTTTGAATTTAGTTATGAACAGTCGCATTCTGCTGGGGGGGGGTTTAGATACATCCTTAGGGTCACGTAAAAAGCCCAATTTCAGCACAGCACAGCTGTGAGCAGCAGATCCTTGGTCTCTCCTATTTGCTTGCAGACATTAAGAGGGACATTTTTGGGTAAAGATGGGTATTTCGGTAGCACACAGATCTTGGCTGAGTGTGGTCCTGCTCACACTACAGCTCCCATCACACCTGAGGACCATTTTTTGTGTTTGTTGCCCAACAAGTGTGGGTGCTGTGCACGTTTGTCCCCTTACCTCCAGACTGGGTCCATGCACCAGCATGGTCTGGTAGCACTAAACAGGGAGGGGATGGGAGAGCAGCACCTGACCCAGCTGCTGCAGGGGGAATCACCACGACAAATTGTAGAGTGCCTCTCATCTTCTCTCTGCAGGGATACGGCATTTTGCCATCAAACGCGGTAATATTGTGCATGAAATAGCCACAATCACCTTTGAAAACACCAATAATTTCTACAAGCCTGGCA
>NW_010266430.1:11328-12147 GCF_000690775.1 Eurypyga helias
TGTCCCTGCACCCCACAGAGCTCCCCCTGCACACTGCTGTGCCCAATTCCTCTCCCCCCCCACCCCTGCTCTCTGCCCTGCGGCTACACCCCAGCCCAGTGCAAGTCCCCTTCCCTCCTGGTGCAGATGCTGCTGAAGGGAACCAACATCTCTGCCCTGAAGGAGAAGGAGTTCCTGCTCGTGGTTAATGCTAGCGGAGAAATACAAAAAAAAACCCTGCTCATAGATGAATCGGGGCAAGCCTCCTTTGAGCTGGACACCTCTGGTTGGAATTACAAGGTCTCCCTGCACGTAAGTGTCCCACACCCCTCAGGTACCCTGGGTTTAGTAAAGATCACAGAGCTTTTCTTACCCCAAATCTTCCAGCCTCCCTTTGACCCCATTTGGTCTTTTTGCACACACAGCATCCTATGGTAAAGAGCTTCACATCTTTATTAGCCCTGTTCAGTACCTTGGCTGCCTGTGGGATCCTACAGATCCTGGCACACCCCCACCCCCGCTCCTCCTGTGCTGGCAAAAGGGACTACTCTCACTTCTGATGCCTTCTGCATGTTCTTCCCCTAACTCCTTGTCTCTGCCTTTCTGTTTTCATACTTTGCTGATGAAGTTCAGGATCCTTTCTACATTCACCACCTGAGCACAAGATCTGATAGTTGTGGGATGCTTTTTCAGTTCCTACCATCTGCCCAACACATGCTGCTTAGCCATGCCTGCCTCCTCTCACCATCCGCTGGCTACCCCTTTGAGTACCCTTTGCACAAGCCCGTGAGGGAACACAGCTCTGTTTTTTGGGTGCTGAGTTGTCGTGGTTTAACTCCG
>NW_010266431.1:0-15925 GCF_000690775.1 Eurypyga helias
GACTTGTGCTCCAGACCCTTCCCTAAGTCTGTTGCTGTCGCTGGACACATTCCAGCACCACAATGTATTTCTTATAGTGAGTGGCCCAAAAGCAAACACAGTATTCAAAGTGTGGCCTCGAATGGGAGACAATCCCTTCCCTACTCCTGCTCGCCACACTGTTCCTGACTCAGGCCAGGATGGTGTTGGCCTTCTTGGCCACCTGGGCACACTGCTGGCTCATATTTAGCTGACTGTTGAGTGTGGCCTCGAATGGGAGACAATCCCTTCCCTACTCCTGCTCGCCACACTGTTCCTGACTCAGGCCAGGATGCTGTTGGCCGCCTTGGCCACCTGGGCACACTGCTGGCTCATATTCCAGCCGGCTGTTGACCAACACCCCCAGGTCCTTTTCCACTGCGCAGCTTTCCAGCCACTCGTCCCCAAGCCTGTACTTCAGGGGGTTATTGTGACCCAGGTGCAGGACCCAGTACTTGGCCTTGTTGAACCTCATACAATTGGCCTTGGCCCATTGATCCAGCCTGTCCAGATCCCTGTGTATGGAGCCTTCCTACCCTCAGGCAGATCAACACTCGCACCCAACTTATCATCTGCAAACTTACTGAAAGCGCACTTGGTTCCTGTGTCCAGATGATCAATAAACATGTTAAAGAGAACTGGCCCCAGACCTGAGCCCTGGGAAACACCACTTGTGACCAGCCGACAGCTGGATCTAACTCCATTCACCACAACTCTTGGGGTCCAGCCATCTAGCCAGTTTTTTACCCAGTGAGGTGTGCACCTGTCCAAACTGTGAAGCCAGTATTCTGGAGAAACAGCCAGTTTCTCCATGAGAATGCTGTGGGAGATGGTGTCAAATGCATTACTAAAAGCCAGGTGGACAACATTTCAGAGTCTCTCCCTCATCCACTAAGTCGGTGACCTTGTCATAGAAGGGGATGAGGTTTGTCAAGGCCTTTCATAAACCCATGCTGACTGGGCCTGATCCCCTGGTTGTCCTGTGTGTGCTGTGTGATGGCACTCTGTCAACTAGCCCCCTAAACAGGCCAAAGTCAGCCCTCTGGAAGTCCCAGGGGGCAGTTCTGCTGCCCCGCTCTTTACTTATCAGAGAAACGAAAGCTATCTTTTTTTGATTGCTATGCCCAAGACAGCCTTCAGCCATCACATCACCCACAAGTCCCTCTCTGTTCACAAATAACAGTGTTTATTTCATTTTGGTGAACTCAAGGTTACATGTGTTCTGCTGGACACATGCTATACTCAGGTGTATGTTTGAAACAGTGTAGCAGACTGTGATCACTACATAGTGTAGAAATGAATGTTTTAAAAACTTAAGTGACCCTTGAGTTTCTGCAGAACTGCTGAATGTTTTTTCAAAAACCTCATGCAGTGGCATACTTGATCCTTATTCCCAGTTGCAGGTCATGATACCTGGAAAAGCAATGTCTTCATCTAGGCAAAGTTTAGCTAAGCACAAGCTTCGTGGGGAGACAGGAATCACAGTGGTGCTGAACTCTGAGAGGGGTTCTTCTGTCCCTTTCTACCAGTGTAAATAATTTCCTTGACCTGCAGTTAGAGTATCCAAATACTCTATTGGATACTGTGCCAAAGCTGAACTTTAGGAAGGAGTTGTGACCTGAGACTGTGCTGTGGCAAGTAAGCTCAGAAATGGAGCATCTTCATCTTTTCTTTTGCTGCTGAATTCCCATGCTGCTTTGTTACCTCTGTCTCTGCTGTATGGGCTGTGACTGAATACAGTGCAAGGACTTGTCTAGTGGTGCTTATATTTTTAGGTAAGTTGATAGAGAGTGCAGGATGTACAGAGAAAGCTGAAAGCTCTCCAAGCCTGGAGAATAAGCTGGAAGTTTAGGAAACAGTCTTAAAATATGGAATCAAAGAAAATAACAATAGGGACTAACTATAATTCACAAGACTTGAAATAGAGCTGCTCATCCAAACATAGTATTGAATGTTGATCTTCTGTAACTTGCTTTGAGTAGAAAGAATATCTTTTTCTCTTCCTTGTCAGTCCAAGAAATTAATGCAATAACACTAACAGTTCCCAGCCAAATGTCTCACTGGCTTGCCATCTGTATCGTGTCCTGACGGACAAACGCTGTTCCAATTAGCTAAATTCACCTTGTATGCTCTTTGTCAGAACTACTTCTCTTGCGTCACCCTCGAGATGTCTCTCTTTATGTGGTGTGTCCAGTTGGGTGTGTTGCATTGTGTAATGATCGTCGTTCTTGTCCCCTGAAATCTGGCATGTGTTCTGAGCAAGCGTTTTGGAGGTGGCAAGGTGCAGAACTAAAACTGACAAAGCAGGTGAGGCTCATAGATCAGCTCATGGCTTGACTACAGGACAGATTGGCTGAGGCATATTTTAGGGTAGCCTGCCCAGCAGGAGAAAACTTTGGCTGCAGCGACCAGATTCCAACCAAAAGCAATTCCTGGGTGATCTCAACGCTATGTGGCAAGTGGGAATACGGTGCTTCCAAGCAGGAGGATGTTGGCAGTCATGCAGACAGGTTTCATAATCCTCAGGGAGGCTGTGATGAGCGGTTGAAATTGGTCCCAGATCACTGATAGATGCTTTTGCCCTCAGGCTCCCTTTTTCTGAGTTTCTCGTCAAACTGTTTCTGGGGGTTGTTGGCTCTTGGGATGTAAGGCATGGTGGATCCCTGCAGTGGGGCAGGGGAATGCAAAAGCCATTAAGAGGCCTAGCACCTGAGAGCTTCTGTTTGTAACTATGGAAAACAGCCAACTCTAGGTGTAAGTAGAGAAGCAAGTAAAGCATTATTGTGAAGAATGAGCCTTTTTTGTGGTCTCGTCTGCTTCTGGTAGACCACCCCTTGGGTTCTTTGAACTTCCAACAGAGTCACCTGGCAGAAACACCGGGTGTTCCCATTTCTGTGTGTTTCAGCTTGCCATCTGGGTTTTCAGTGCTACAGAGTCTGGCAGGGCTGCTTCTGTGGAAGAAGCGCTGGGTAAGGAAGGTGAGCTTCACAAGGAGCTGCTAGGATTGCTTTGAAGAAAAGAACCCAATAAGCATTGAAGAAACAGAGTTCAGATAAACTTTTCTGCATATTGTTAGCAGGTGGCCTTTGCCATCAAGAAGAATTTATAAGTCAAACATGTGGAATTGCAGGTTAACAGTGAAATTTGGATGTGACTTCCCAAAGGCAGACAGTTTCCAATACTCGGGAGTATCGGTAGCAAATTGTGGACTTAATAATTTGATTACCTAGAAATTTTCCCAAGGCTCATTGCACACTCATATTTGAACATGTCAACTTATTCAATTATACTGCTGTTAGTTATTATTTTTTTGGAAGGGTAATTGCAAACAGTAATTTTGTGAATTTTTTTTACTTGGATTTCTGTTCATTTAATATCTGTTTATGTTGCATTTGTTCTTGTAGTGACCTAAGGTTATATATTTGCCCATGTATATTAAACTATTAAATATTTTCTCGGAGACTGGTATATTAAAATAAGTTATTTAAAAAATGTGATTCATATGAGATGTTAAACATGTGATTGCTTGTGCATGCTCAATTTTTCTGAGGAAACCCTGACAAGAACAGTCTTTATCAAACTACATTTTCAATTCTGCTATAAACAGTGGCAGTCCCTGTATAAAAAATATTTGAGAGAAAAAAGGTGTTACTAGTAAGTTTTGATTGCATCTCTAGTTTCTTTAACCAACGTTTCTGTAAATAGTAATGAAACAGGAACACTGTTTCATGAATATAAAAAAAAGAGCAAACCGAAGAGTAACAGAAAGAATAAATGTATTGTATATTCTACAAAATAAAGGACTTTATTCCACTAATTTTAGTGTGATATTTCAAATTTGATTTTCTTAACCTCTGTTGAAACTTTTCATTTCTTCAGATATCTTAAATGAACTCTTCCAGAGGGAGAACCGTGTGCTGCATTATTGGACCATGCGTAAAAGACGTCTCGATCAATGCCAACAGTATGTGGTGTTTGAAAGAAGTGCCAAGCAGGTGAGGGTTTTCTATAAAAATCTTCAGTGTGCTCGAGGTTTGACATACACTGACTTGTCCCACGGTAACAGACTTGCCATTGACTTCAGTATTTCAAATGGCTGAAAGGTCAGTGGTGAAATTGGACAGTAAGTTAAATCATTTGCTTTTCCTTTCATACAGAGCAACAAAGTCTGTTGAGGCAGGGTGTCTTTGCTGTAACTTAACGGTAGTGTTTTGCTTCTGCCAGCTTGATCTGGTACTGAAGAATCTCATTTCTGCAAGCTTGTGTTTGACAAATTGTTACGCTTGTTAACTTTCATACACACACCTAATTTGACCAGTGAAATAACAGGCAGCAACATTTTTCTCTGATGTTGGGGGAAAAAACATCTAATTAAGTTGACTGGCAGTTCTAGAAAACTGACAAGCTGGCTAACTCATTAAACAAGAATAACTGAATGACTTTGGGAAGTTTTTGCAATTCTGCAGTTTCATGGTTTCTGGCACGGTAGATCCACCTCTATTTTGTTGAGTTTATCAGTCTGGAAAGAGCTATTAAGTAACTACCACACACACAAAAAATCCACTTCACTAATCAAAACACAAACTATAAAAATAAGTAGGGAGTTCCAATGCAGAATTGCAATGATCTGCAATGGTGTTTTACCTCTTTTTTTTTTTTTTTTTTTTTTTTTTTACTTGATATAGGACAAAGAAAGGAAGCTATCTGTTCCTGTTCTGCAGAAAAGGACACAACGCCCATATATAGTGAAATACAGTTAGATCTACTTAAAAGAAAAAACTAGGTTTTTTATTTCGTTCTGACAGCCTGTGTAGACAGAGGCTTAAATACTAGTGGTCTGTCTTGATCTCTTGAAAGATTTCTGAAGTCTGTCTTCCATGATTTCACATAGAAAGTAAGGCAAGATAAATCTCAGAGTGGAGTTCAAGTTTGATAGCACTTTCAAACAACACCCCTTCCCTGCTCCCCACCCCACTTTTGAATAACCTTCTCTCCAGCTCATCTGCCAAGCACATGACCTACTTCGTTTTGTATAGAGATTAATGAGTAACAGTCAAACGCTGGAGATAAAGGTCTGTCAGCATTTTCATTGTAAATCCCGTTTTTCAGCAATCACTAGTTCAGTCATCGTAAACAGTATAGGACTCCACAGTGATTAGCCAGAAAATGGAAATGGTGCTCTCTTCCTTTAGTTTTTTGTGTGGAAGTTGGAAGAACCTATTCTTTGTGCTTTCAGAACTTGATGCCCTGCTATGGGAGCAGGTATCGTAGTAGTTTTTGAGGAAGATGGTAGACTCTCAAATCATTCCAGAGTTAAGAGCTCACCTGGGCAGTACATTGATTTCTCCAGCTCTTGTGTGGTGATACGTGTCTCCAGCATACAACCCTGATCCTCCCATGAAATGAGGGTTGTTCTAAACTGTAGGAATTGACATTGAGATGAACTTCTGTCATGCTGTGGCTCTAGAGAGCTGCCAAAAAACTTATGAGAGGGCAACATATGGGGAGGGGAAGGGTTTTTTTTGTTTTTCATTCATTCCAGCATCATGTATTACCCCCACCAAAGAAAGCTGGAGGTTAAAGTTAGAAGCAGGAAGTATGAAAATAAATGTTGTTTTGGTAATATCAGCAATAGCCATGCTGCTTGTCTGTATCAGTCTTTACTTGCAAAGACTGACATTAGGAAGACAAGAGGTGTCATATTGGTGGTTAGTTCTTTACGTTAGTCCAAGAGCTGCTGGTTTGTTTCTGTAAGAGGTACTTGAAAAGTACAGGCCCATCTCATCAGGCTTGTATCTGCACTAGTATGTGACTAGGTAAATGGCATCCTAGCACTCATATTCAGTGTTGAATTCTGAAAGCTTTATACTCAAGTTTGGTTTTTGTGCCAAGAGGCAAAAGCATCCTAAGTAGAAGGAAGAGAATCAAAGTTACTCAGTCACAGCATTGATGAGCGTAAATTGTTGGTGGAATTATAATGCAGATGATGCCTTTTCTGCCAAGAACTTTTCCTGTTCTTGGTAATGTGGGTAGATAAAAGGGTAAACTGAAAGTGTAAGAGAGAAAAGGAAGAATGAGGACCTACTAGCAATCTACTACTTTTTCTCTTGGGGTATTACATCTTTTTCCAGTGTTCTGTATATTTACAGAAGACAGAGAACATACATTTAGTAACAAGACAATTCTAAGCAAGCTCTATTGAACTCTTTGAACACCTGATATTGACTTTGTCAAGTTTCTTAAGTTCATGTGCCTCTGCATACTGCTGTAGTAACCTGTACTAAGAGCTGCAAATCAACTAGATAGTGTCAGTCTTCAGTTATATTTATTTTTACTGTTATGTGGCAGTTTGAGAGGACTTTCTCCCCCTCTCGCCCCAGTAGCCCCCCCCCGAGAGCGTAGGATTCTTTGCAACCACAGAGTTATGCTTAAAAGGGCAGCAAAATTAATGTGGATAGAACATAGATAATAACCTGGATCATCATGTTTCATAGTAGCGAGAGAGTAAGGTGCCAGGATGTAGAAAGGAAACAATTTTAGATTGCCTTCTTAATTCTGGTCTTTTACTACCTATACGTACATTCATTGGTTTAACTGATACATCTCACAATTCCTCCTCTGCTGCAGGTTTAATTTCTAGGAGTACATGTAACTACAGACAATACCTTGTGAGGCTGGAATACATATCTACTAAAGAGTGAAATAATAGTTAAATCTTACGTGCTTGAAAAGCTTAGCCTACACATTTGGCAATCTTAGGTACATTTTTACATGTTGAAAAAAGTATGTTTCTGAGTATAGGTGTCCTGTGTTGCACCAAAAAAAAAGTGGGTTTTGCCCAATTAGCAAGTGGGTTTTGCCCAATTAGCTTTGTACTAACAAAGCTGTGGACATAGTTGGTTAGAACCTTTCAATAGTGGACTGTCATAGCCCTGTAATGGTTGACTTCCCTGAGGTATTCAGACTTGTCAGTTGTTTTCCTTTAATTTTTTAAACATTGCTTCTTAGACTTCAGTGCTTCATTATTTTAGAGTTACAAACCATTTGATATTGTAGAAGTATTAGATGATTGCAGCAAGTGACATAATTTACCAATTGGCCAATCTGTGTTTACTAATTGGCCAATCTGTGTTTGAGAAATACTGATTACATTTGGCTTCTATTGGCAAAAGTATATTGCCTTCTGTCTTACTTTTCCTTCATTATTGCTTTATTTAGGCTCTGGAATGGATTCATGACAATGGAGAGTTTTATTTATCCACACATACTTCCACTGGCTCCAGTATCCAGCACACTCAAGAACTGTTAAAAGAACATGAAGAATTTCAGATCACAGCAAAGGTAAACTGAATACAATCATGTAAGATTAAAAAAAACCCAACCAACCAACACAAAAAAAACCCCCAAAAAAACACCACAAAAAACCCCAATTTCCTCCTTTCTTCCCCCAAAAATTCAGGGATGTGTCCTTCAGGAGTTGTTTACTTTCTTGCAGTGGCTTTCTCTCTGTATTTCTCCTGGGAATAGAATAAACCAAGAGGTTAGTCAGAAGATAATCACTGTCACAGGAGCTCTATCAGCCCTATGTGCAGTTGATTTCCTATAGCAGAAATTTAGTGAGATAGCTTAAAAATGGGGGTTTTTTTGTTTGGTTGGTTGGTTGGTTTGTTTTTTTTTTTAAAACTTACTTTTTACTTTAAAACAAACTAAAAACCTTGCAGGGCTTTTGATATCCTTATGCCTATGGATTACTGCATGTTCATTTAAGATATAAAATACAACAAGGCATATTATTATTATTCAGCTGATATTTAATTGAAAGACAATAGAAAAATTAAAGTTTTACTTCTTAGTTTCCTCCTTTTATTACAATATTCTGTGATTCTGATGTAACGTTTTGAGCCATGGAAGCATTATATTGTTCAACATTTCTGGAGGCATATACAGAGGTGCAGATGTCACTTGTGAGGCTTGAAAGTTTTCACATGTGACAAGAAAGGCAACCAGTGCATGACTGAAGCACCTCAGCTTACGTAACCTTGTCTGTTTGTGTTTTGTCTTGTCACCTGTTCAAAACCCACATCTTGGGTCTCCAGTCTTCAGAGAGAAATAATAAAGCCTGAGAAAGTAAGCAAGTGTTCATTTGTCTGAAGGACCACCTCAGAAGAGAAGAGACTTGAGTCGGTCATGGGACATGTGAGAAGGGAGAAAAGAGAATCCAGAAAGAACAGAAATACCTTTTGCTTTTCAAACCCATATTTTCTTCTTTCTGAGTTTTGCTCCAGCCTTTGTTCTGCTGGATCCCTTCCAGCACGCAGAGCACCACTGCCCCCTTTGTTTCCTCTCAGTCAGCAGATGACGTGGGTGCCCCTTTTGAAAGGATGTTGTTAGTGCCACTCCCTTGATGTTTCACCACCTGTTGGCAGGATGTGTTAGCCCTTGCCAATTCCATAATGAAAAGAAATGCTTGGACAAGGGACCACTAGGAAAGAAAGAGAATAAATTAAAAGAAAAAAAAAAAAAAGGACAAACACTGTTGATATTCCCACTGACATAAAGTCACGTTCTTACTGTTTTGCTTTAACTTATTGGTGTAGAAATTCATCTTCTTGGAGGTATAAACTTATTCATTGTAGATGATTTACGATTTGCATGAGAGTAAGTACAGAGTCTTAGGCAGCTTGTTAGTTGGGAAAAACACTTAGTTACAGATTTGGTGGTGGGTCCTGGTTTCCTTAGTTTCTCTCAAACAACTGTGTTGACAACGTAACATAACAGAAAAAAGATGTAAAGAATACAGTCTTAATCCATTAAAGTGTAAAGCCTATAACAAGACTTATTTCCCTCTCAGCATTTCAGTGATGTCTAAAGGAGGCAGATTCTTGAGACTGTAGGCCAGGTCCAGTATCGGTGCTTCAGTGGTCATGAACAAATTATCCTCTTTGGCATCAAAACCCCTTTGTATTGATGTGAGAATACCCATGTTCTGAAAAGCTTGCCAAGCAGAATTTAATCTCTGGCGTTTGTGGTTTAGGCCCAGCTGGCAACAAAAGGCCAGGCATCCACTCCCTCACTTCCCCACTGGTGGGATGGGGAGGAGAAAATATCAGGAAGGACTCATGGCCTGAGGCAATGACAGGGAGGGATCTCTCACCAACCATGGGCATGGGCAAAACAGACTCGACTTGGGGAAGAAAAATCATGGAATGGGGGTTGCGGTCAGTTCATCACACATTGCTGCTGCTCCTTCCTCCTCAGGGGGAGGACTCCTCACGCTCTGCCCCTACTTCAGGCTGGGGTCCCTCCCACAGCACACAGTTCTCCACAAACTTCTCCAACATGAGTCCCTCCCAGGGGCTGAAGTTCTTTATAAACTGCTCCAGCATGGGTCCTTCCCATGGAGTGCAGTCCTTCAGGAGCAGCCTGCTCCAGCATGGGCTTCCCTTGGGGCTGCAGCCACCTGCTCCAGCGTGGGGTCCTCCCTGGGCTGCAGGTGGGTCTCTGCTCCCCGTGACCCTCCCTGGCTGCAGGGCACAGCCTGCCCTCTCACCACGGGCTGCAGGGGAACCTCTGCTCCCACCCACCTCCTCCCTCACTTTCTTCACTGACTTGCGGTGTCTGCCTAGTTGTGTCTCTCACACCCAGCCTCTCTCCTTCTGCTTCCACTGCTGGTTCTCTTTTGTATTCCCCTCTTGGATATGTTAGTCAGAGGTGCTGATGGCTGCTGGTTGTCTTTTGTATTCCCCTCTTAGATATGTTAGTCAGAGGTGCTGATGGGCTTGGCCGCAGCCAGAGGTGGGTCTGACTTGGAATTGGGGAATCTTCTAGTAGCTTCTCACAGGAGCCATCCCTGCGGCCTCTCCACCACTACCAAAGCCCCCCAAACCCCACAGACTGGGTTAGACACAGTGCACGTTTTTGAAAGAAGAAGTCTTTTGTATTCCCCTCTTAGATATGTTAGTCAGAGGTGCTGATGGGCTTGGCCGCAGCCAGAGGTGGGTCTGACTTGGAATTGGGGAATCTTCTAGTAGCTTCTCACAGGAGCCATCCCTGCGGCCTCTCCACCACTACCAAAGCCCCCCAAACCCCACAGACTGGGTTAGACACAGTGCACGTTTTTGAAAGAAGAAATAAACAACCTGCTTCTAGTCATGTAATAATAAACCCTAAGGAAAGCTATATTCATCTTGTGCTCTTTTTATTAGAAAAAAAGTGCCTGTTCTCAATCTCTGAAGAGAGGGGAGGAAGCTAGCTCCTTTGATGGCATCTCCAACTGCACTTAGTAGCAGGTTGGGCAAGATGACCCCCTTCGTGACAGGTAGAGCTCGTAACTGTTTGATATTTTCCTGTTTTCATAGCAAACCAAAGAGCGGGTGAAGTTGTTGATACAGCTGGCTGATGGCTTTTGTGAAAAAGGGCATGCTCATGCAACAGAGATTAAAAAATGTGTCACAGCAGTAGATAAGAGGTACAGAGACTTTTCCCTGCGCATGGAGAAATACAGAACCTCTTTGGAGAAAGCTCTGGGTATTTCCTCTGATTCCAATAAGTCGGTAAGAGAAATTAGTGTGATGACAGACAAACAAGCTTTGCTTGCATTTGATTTAGCTATTGTTTTCTCTTGTCTCCTTCCTTAATCAATTCTTCCTTTCTTTAATGAAGAGCAAAAGCTTGCAGCTGGATATAATCCCAGCCAGTGTCCCTGGTTCAGAGGTGAAACTGCGTGATGCTGCTCATGAACTTAACGAAGAAAAACGAAAGTCTGCCCGCAGGAAAGAGTAATAAATTTATTTATTTTTAATCAATGAGAATGCATAAATCAATCCTGATAATGAAACTACTGTCACAGCTTGTCTGGCAGCTTAGAAATTGGATAAATGGTAAAAAGAGTGATAATACTCAATAGCTCCTATTGCCTTTTATTCACGTTTGTTCTCACAGATAATTCTGGCATATCAGAATCTTAAACTTACACAGTTATATTAGACTTGTTTTAATATGCTTTCTTTTTAAAAATGATGTGAAATGAATGTGTAAGAGGAGGAGGGAGGACAACAGTTAAATGACTATAGCAAGTATAAAGCATTTGAGAAAAAAATCCCATCTCCTTCCCCATTTCTTTTTACACCAGTTAGTAATGGAGGGATGTTACCTCATGTTTCCTTCATCTGTTGTCTCTCTTCACTTTTCAGTCCTCAGGTTTTTCTTGCAGCAGTGGAAGAAGCAAAAGCTGATGAGGAGAAAGATGTGTTCTGGTTATTATGCATTCATAATGATCTAACAGACTGAGATTTGATTATTCTTTCTGTTGTCACCTAAGGTTCATTATGGCTGAGCTAATTCAGACAGAAAAGGCTTACGTAAGAGACCTCCGGGAATGCATGGATGTAAGTGGGTTTTTTTTCTTTTTTTTAATAATCTTTGAAGACAGGATTCGGTCTGTTTTCTGTTTCTTTTTGGTTTTAACAGCTGAGCATGATTTGTTTGCAGTCACAGGACCAAATTAAGTATCTTTTTTGCTATGAAGAAGAAACTTACAATTACATCTGATAAAAGCCACATCCTGTATGTTCTCCTTTTTGTCACTACTGAGTTTCAGCATTTGCTCTTTCCCAGTTAATAGATGTGTAGGGTTTTTGTTGTAGAGAGGGGAGGGAAAAAGGAGGGGTTTGCTTTATTTGCCTTGCTAGCAATAGCGAAGTGCTTGTGTTAATTCTCTTGTTATCTGTATCACATGTTGTGCTACTAGCTGACTTTTTTGAATAGAAATTCAGAGAGGTTCCATGGAAAAGCGCCCAGTAATTGTCACATTGAAGCAAGTAATGTTCAGTGTTAGCTTTTGCACAAAGCATGGACTTCTAGACTGCAGACATAACCTTGATAAGGAATATCCTGAAGCGTTAGAGGTTGTCAAGAACACTGTGCATTTTAAATGATGAAGTCTCAGGGACTATGTTAAATTGTTAGTTTTAGAACTTGGATTTTACTATCAAAATCACAAGGTATATTTGACACAACAGGTACTGTCACAATTGGAGATGATGATGCTGTGTGATCTTTCTCTGATTTCTCTCCAGGAATGCATGCTTACAGGTATCTGGGTGCTTCTGTTCAGAGTTTATCATGACTTTTCATGCATCTTTTCTGTTCTGGGCAGACATATCTGTGGGAAATGACAAGCGGAGTCGAGGAGATCCCAGCTGGTATTGTAAACAAAGAACACATTATCTTTGGAAACATGCAGGAAATCTATGAGTTCCACAATAAGTGAGTGACTTATCTTCCATTACCATATTACTGCTAAATCCAAATGATGACCTGAGGGATTTCCTAGTGAAAATATTGTGCATATGAATAATGGATGCTTTTTCATTAAAAATCTGAAGGTTTTCTTCTCACATTGCAAAATTGTTTCTTTTGTTGCTTTTTGTCATCAGGTAGGTACACCATTAGAAACTGTTGTTTTCAGTCTGAGATATATTTCAGCTTTTAAGAAATTATTTGGATATATTAAAATTTTGCCATAGGTGTCCTAGTTGTCCTAAAGAGATGGAAACAACTGAACTCAAGAACAGATGTAGCACATTTTGGCTCCTCAAAGCGGCTGTGGAGATGCTCCACCATTGTTACATTTACTTGAGTACAGGGCATGAAAGAGTGGAATAGTTCCTGGACAGATGTGTGTACAGAAGTCTTACTCTGAATCTTCTTTGTTCATATATTGGCATTTCTATTGGGTCATGATTTTTAAGTAATAAAATATACCTAGTCTATTCCAGAATCTGATTTTACATTCATTGGTATGCTTTGTTTTAACTTAAGCATCCAAAAAGCAAGTCGCCTCCATTTTCTCTTGAGATGAAGAGAACTTTTCATTTCAACTTTTCTTGAAATGAAACAGTAGGAAACCTTGATGGAGTACAACAGCAGTTATTAAATCTGTGTACTCTTAGGCGTTAACCACATCTGCTGGATCAATTGCTGATCTTCACATGAGAATTTGTACTGAACTACGTTTTATGTTAGTTGTGTTATTACACCTTTTTATCCATTCCTGTGATCTTGATTTCTTTAACTCATGCTGTTGGTATGAACTACAGCAAGTTTTCTAACTGCCTTTTTTTTTGAAGACAATAGATCAATATCAGCTGCTCTGATGAGAATATTTTATGTGCCTTATACTGTTTGTTTCTTTTCTACTCATAGTATATTCCTCAAAGAGCTGGAAAAATATGAACAGTTACCAGAAGATGTTGGACACTGCTTCGTTACATGGGTAATAAACTCAGACTTATGTTGAGAAGTAACAAAGGAGATGGGAATCATGAAGGGATGGATTCTAGTCTCAAGTCCCTTTTTAATTTGTAAAATATGTAAAAGTACCTCTTACACACATTTTTACTCAAATTTGAAGGATATTTAGCTGGAGAAAAAATTATTAAAGCACTTAGGTCAGAAGCCAGTGCTTAGCTGCTCTTGAAATTACACAAGTTTCCGAAGCCTGCCTTCAGGTTTGGTTTGGTATCTTTGTCTTAGCTATGAATAATCTACTTTTGCATTCACTGCTATTGTTTTCAGTCTTATTTGCCTGATGTATTTTCTTACGCTGCCAGTTTGAATGGGAAAATAATTCTGTATAGTTTAATTTCTTGCGAGAGAAGAGATGCTTTTTGATAACTAAAAAAACCATAATGTGACAGAAATGTTCTCTGATAACCTGTGTAAATTTGCATTTTGTTCTGCAGGCAGACAAATTCCAAATGTACGTTACTTACTGTAAAAATAAGCCAGATTCTACCCAGCTGATATTAGAACATGCAGGAGCATACTTTGATGTAAGTACTTTGTGTCGTCTTTAAAAGTATGCCTTGGCGCTTTGAAATGTGTACTTGCACTTACGCTGAGTACCTAATTTCTTAAGGAAAATGCGAGTTTCAGGGTACAAATGCTGCAATGTAGTGTCAGCCTAAGAAATTCAGTCATTTATCTCACGTGGTTAGCTTACGCTGCTCGGTTGGTCTCATAAAGCAGTCAAATCAAATGTAAAAAGTCACTGTCACGTATCAGAGCAGTTCAGAGCTGGAAGCAGGTTCTGGCAGCAACAGCTGTGACATGAATCTTCATCTCTCACAAGTACGTTCTGCAAATG
Source organism: Eurypyga helias (assembly GCF_000690775.1). Classification (NCBI taxonomy): domain Eukaryota; kingdom Metazoa; phylum Chordata; class Aves; order Eurypygiformes; family Eurypygidae; genus Eurypyga; species Eurypyga helias. Next base: position 14,168 of record NW_010266431.1, read on the forward strand.
TGTATTACATAAATTAATTATGTGTATTACATAAATTGTATGTAATAAAGATGTAAAACTGTAAAATTTGTTGGAGCGCCTTTAAATTGTAATTGAATGTAGGTGGTAATTGAGTTGACTGTCCTTGTTCAGAGCTGCTGAACTACCCAGCTTGCTCATTGAGTTCAGAGGTTACTTGGTCTACCTGTACTATTCCACGTAAGAAAGGACTGAATTGTAGCAGCTGTTTGGGGTTTTGGGGAACTGCACTATCTGGGGAATTTTGGCCACGCTGCAGGACTTGTATTTATAGATTCAGTTACAGGGCGCTCTGCCCCTTTTTGTTTCCTGCTCCACACTGCTGAGCCACCACCTGTGTGGTGACACCATGCATTTTTTAAAGAATTGTTTGTAGAAGTAGAGGGAAGGACATAATAAACAAAGAGATGAAAAATCTCTGAAGCTCTTGGGGTTAATTTCAAAAGTCTCTCACCGAGGAGATGGGGATTCCGAACGTTTTAAGGTAAAGCCTTTCCGTGAAGCCTCTGTTTTCAGTGCCTGAAGATAAGTTACGGGATATAAGGAAGATACGACCAAAAAAAATCAAATAGAATTTAGTAAATACTATTTAAAAAAAAAGCAAAGGGCTTTGATAAAACTGTATTAGACATATGTTCTTGCCACCACCTCCTTTGATCCCTCTGTCTTAACCAGTACATCCAGAGCTCTGGATCCCCTAGTCCACGTAAAATGGATTAGAAGTATGAAGACCTGATTCTGTGCACAGGTGACTTGAAGAGCTTCGGTTGTCCACCACTGGACCACCTGAAAACGTCATGTGTATCCCCTCTTGGGCATTTCCGATGCCGTAATCATCGTTAGAAAGCACGTAGCTGCAGTGCATAGCTTGGTGCACGAAACTGTGTGGTTAAAATATACCCAGTACTGTGAAAAGTGGCACACACTGGCCATGAAGTTCAACCATGATCAGTACTTGAAATCTGCAGTTATCACATCTAACAATAATCTAATTCTGGTTTTCTCCTTTAGCTTTGTGGAGGTCATTCTTTTTTTTGCAAGTGGCTGTTTCCTGTTGGAGTACTTGGTAACCCCTTTCCTTAGTTAGGAAATGTTACGTCGTGCTCCCCCTTGTGGGAGAAGGTGCTTTCTGTGACTTTAAACAGCTTAAACTAGCAGGCGATGCTGAGAAACCTCCACCTCAGCCTGGCTGTGTTCCCTGGAACACTGAAGTTTGTTTTCTTTTCTCTTGCAAGTAACTAAATGAATACAGATTTTAATTTTTTAAAAAAGGCGTTGCCACATATTCCATATCCTTGGATCACTGCTGTTTGTATTTAGGTTTCTTGAAACGCTTGGAGGTAATTATCTTTTGTTTATACAGAGCAAGTAGACAGATGCACAGCATAACTATTTGCTGTGGCTGAAATATCTGTTCATCCTGTCTTTTTTCATTTCTCTTTGCTAAAATAGAATTTGTGGTTAATGTGCATTATTGTGTAGCCCTCAAAGCTGTCTGTATCTGAGGGCTGGTGCTCACAGTCCTCAAACGTTTGTGTTTTTCATGCAGGAGATACAACAACGACATGGACTGGCCAACTCTATCTCCTCTTACCTTATCAAACCTGTCCAAAGGATAACAAAATATCAGCTTCTTTTAAAGGTCAGTATTAATTCAAAGTTGTTCTTCTGATTCTGCCTTTCTTCAGAAGGCAAAGCTCTTGCTGAAATCAGGAGGACTTTCTTTACTCTGCGCTCTGA
>NW_010266431.1:15940-45315 GCF_000690775.1 Eurypyga helias
CTGCCATATTTTTAGGAGGCCACTAAAAGTGAAGGAAGGTATAAATAAGCAACGTTTTGTTCAGATTCCTGTAAATCAAAAAAGATACATCTCTACTTATGTTTACTTAGAAAATATAATTTGCATTTCCAGAGTAAAAAAGTAATTCGTGGACATCTAGACAGGCACATCTTTGTAATGGTTTCTGTAGCAAATTTTGGCAAGCCATTAGCTATGTTTAGGGCGTTAAGTACTGTAAAATATATAAATTTTTATTTATTTGCATATATATAACTATAATATAAAATAGCTGTGAAGTATATGAATATGTATGTGTATATACACACACACTGAGTACCTGTAGAACTGTTGCACAAACAGTTCTTACTTGTACCGTTTCCTTGAAATGTCAAGTAAGTAGTAGCTGTTAAAATAAGCAAAACTTTTGGAAGTGTGTAGTTAGAGCTTTTCAGCCAGCAGGCAGATGCCTGGTTGACCGAGCAGGAGTATTCTTGAACGGTGCTGGGTGTCTGTTAGGTGGCGTTGCTTGTTTTCTAATAGCTGCCTACTAAAGCCCTGTAACTGATCTGTGTCTCCTCTTTCTATTTGAGAACTGCTGTGGATGATTGCTTTTAAAATTTCTGAAAAACAATGCAGGCTTTGAGGATCCAGGTGTCTTTGCTGCATAGTAAAATGGACATATGTGGTGGTTGCTGGGTTTTTTCCTTTTTTTTTCTCCCCTTTCATATAAGAAGAGAGGCATAAAACATGTACAGATGGAGAGCCCGAAGCTTCTGTGATGGTGGTATTGGCAGATAAATAAAAAGAGCATAATGATGATAATAGTAGGAGTCACCTGTCTTTCCCTTTAAAAAGGGAATTTAACCTGAGGGAACAAATTGAGAGGGCCTTTTGAACAATAGGAGGAACATAATATGTCCTTTCGGTTACGTAAGCTATGTTTTATCTTGATACTGTTCAAATGCTTAAAGGATGTGAGGAAACTTGAATATCGACTCGGACACTGTTATGTTAATATCTGTGGGATGTTGAATGGGCAGGGAACTGCATCGCCCTGAATTCCACTGGGACAATGTTTCAGCATATTCCCTTCTCTAACTTCTGTCCCTTAGTTAATGCTTGTTTGTATTCAGAAGTTTTGTCTGTAGGATGCTTTCAGCTGTGTGAACACCGAATAGAGTAATTCATTGCATAAGGAAATGAAACAGTGTGAATCCCCTTTACTAGCATTAGTACAGAGCAGGTTGGGTCGGTGGAGCGAAGATTGACATGGGGAGGTGGTCCGTTTATGCTGTCCTGCTTTCCACCATCTTCATGGCTTGGCAGCGGCATTGTTCGGGATGTTGATGTAGCACTGCATCTGAGAGCTGTGTGACTGCTTATCAGACATCATTGTCCCTAATGTAACTTTTCAAGGTTTCTTATTAAGCAGATGATCTTGTTTAAATTAGAGGTCGTTAACTGAAAGCTTGGGCAGCTTCTTGAAGAACAAATCATGATAAATACAGTGGAGTAAGAAGTTCAAAAAGATTTTAAGTGCCAAAATAATTCTTTTCTTGTTAGAAGTAGTATTTGGTATTCTGCACTATGATATTAGTGTAGAAGCACATGATGGAGAGTACTCAGTCTGCTTGTCTTCTGCAGGAGCTGCTCACGTGCTGTGAAGAAGGTAAGGGTGAGATTAAGGATGGCCTGGAGGTGATGCTTAGTGTGCCAAAGCGAGCCAATGATGCCATGCACCTCAGCATGCTGGAAGGTAGGATTCAAACTGGCTTTTTGATTCAGTCGTATGTTGTAGATTAATAAATTTTGTATTGCTCTATTTTGAGAGGATCTGAAGAATATGAACATTTTCTTATCTCTGGGTCTGTATTTAATATGCCTTTTATCTGGAGGTATATAAAATGCAAGCTTATTTAGGAAAATGAAATGTGACAGAAAACTGGTACAGGTTGGTTAATTTTCTTAATGTTCTTTCATCCTGATCTATAGCTCTGCTGTTGCAGGTTTGAAAAATATATAGGCTAACAAAGTTTTCCACTACTCATCTAAAATGTAATGTGAATGGTCAGATACAATAGCTCCAGCTACATTTTCCAACCAGTATCCTTGGTTTCTTTAGATGAAGAGCGTTAAGTGCATTAGAGGTGATTTTGCTGATTTATGTATCAAATAATTGTTTCCAAGAAGTTTGTCATTTTCACATCTGTTTGCTGCCTGTTCCATAACAGACTTCTGGTTGAAATGAAATGTCTATACTGGCAGTAAAATGTCAGCATAAGCCAATTTAGCCTGAACCTTAGCCAGAAGAGCATAATCATGTTCATGGCAGACAGTGGAGCTTAGATGTAATTGCTTCGATGTGCTTAGAACAATCTTCTGCCAAAATCTGTTTTGTAATTGGCACATGATCATGTATGATGGTGCCATCATACATTCAGTAATAAAGGTGTTTTTCTCTGGCATTTACATTTTTTGAGATAAAAGCAGAGCCGCCTTGCCTTGAAGCTGCTACATAAAGACTTACAGATGCTTTTAGTCAATATACCTTCTTCTTCTCTCTGCCTTCTAGTAGTAAAATGGAGCTTGTCATGGAATTTGTAGTGTGCAGGTTACTATAAAACTCATATAGGTTTGACATGTGATCCTCGGTCATGTGAATGCTCAAAAAAAAGTCTTTCTTCCCTGATTTTAAACAATAGCAATGTTGGTCAGTTTGCAGGATCAGTTCCGAATACTTTGTTCAGGAGCTGGTGTCAGTATAAATGCTGACCAGCATCGTTGGCAATCTTTTTAACACTGCGAATGTGACACTGGAGAATACCCTGATCTTTTACATAAGCTGCTTTTATAACAAATCATGTATGTATCATTGGGTCATCCCATGACAGACAAATTTAATGAATGAGCACATTTCCTCCTTGTGTCTCTGGAGGATTTTGAATTAACATCCTGACGCAGCTTGCCTCTGATGTTCTCCAACTGTTGCCCTGTTAGAACAGTGAGAACTGTTGTTTTCTCGAGAAGGATGGCGCTCTTCAGAGAATACCGGCAAGCAGTATGTATTCAAAACACAGTTTAATACCACTCAGAAGAGGATGGTAGACTAATTTATGTTATTCAGCAACTCTAAAGCTGTGTATTGAACTGAGAGAACACTGTACCACTACAATGGAAGTAAAATTGTTGATATTCTCAATCTTCATCTTTTTGTTATGTGTCAAGATAAGTAATTCAGTTGCCATTTCTTTATTGTGGATCAGTGTTGAAGGGACTCAATGGCAAGCTGATCACATGGCAACAGCTCCAAGCTGCCACCTCTTTTCCATCCCTTATTGCAATGTGTTTGCGTGCTCATTGCATACACGGTAGGTGTACCACCAGAAAAGGTGACATTTGGGAATTTGCCGATGTCAGAAAGTCTGATGTCCTCTCTGCGTCCTTGCGTGTTGCTCACTTTCTATAGTGGCAGAAAGCTTTAAAGAGAAATCATTTTCATCACAGCAGAGGTTACCAGAAGCTGACATAGAGATCTGTCATTTGTTGGTGAAATACTGGCAGATGAGTTGATAAACTTCTTAACAGTTGGATCTCTAAATTTAGATGTAGACTTGAGCTACAGTTACATTTAGAATATTGCAATCTGGAAATAAAGTCTTGGTTTTAGTATTGCTTCCTTGGAATCCCATCTTTTGTGGGCTTTATTTGGAGGGGGGGGCCGGGCGGGAAATCAGATCGGTAATAAACAGAAACTGTGCTTTTTAATTTCCTCATATATTATCAACTTTTCATGGTGAACCTTTCTTCTCCCTGTGTGTTTAGGCTTTGATGAAAATATAGAATCTCAGGGAGAGCTCATCCTTCAAGAATCCTTCCAAGTGTGGGACCCCAAAACTCTAATTCGAAAGGGAAGAGAGAGGCACCTTTTCCTTTTTGAGATGTCCTTGGTTTTCAGTAAAGAAGTAAAGGACTCCAGTGGAAGGAGCAAGTACATTTACAAGAGTAAACTGTTTGTAAGTATGGGAGAACAAGTGATCATATTTAAAAAACTGTCTAGATTAGACTGTGACTAAGATCAGGTGTTTTAAATTTGCCTGAAGAACTTGAACAACTATTATAGTGCACTGAAAGAACAGCCTTGGAATTTGTAGAGTAAGTCTTATAAGTTTGCTGCTTTGTCATGCTTTTGAGGAGAAAGAGTAGGCTGAAAGCAGTTGCTGAAGGCTGCATGTCAGGCGTGATGTGTCAAGACAAAGGAAAATCAAGATCGGGCTGGACTGATTCTGTGTTACTTGTGTGTGTGATTGTTCATTCTTTAAGACTGATTTATTTATGTAAAGCAGAAGGATAGAAGGGGTTGACAAGCTGCCTTCATCTTGCTTGTTTACAATTGCTGTTGTAGTAATATCCGGGTTAAGGATCCATTTTGGTGGATATTCTACAGATACTGATCTGGAAAGGCAAGAACTCCTTGTTATGGAAAAGTTCATTACATAATGTCTACTGGGACTAGTAGACTTACAATAATATTTTGTAAATAAAATTATAGCTCTTACGGTTTACTGAAAGGATGTAAAGATGGACATGTTTTTCTCCCCATAAAAAACCTCCCAAAACCAAAACCCCAAAAAAAACCAACCCAAAGAAACAAACAAAAACAACACAGAAGGAAGATCCCCTCTTGCTTTGCTCATCTGTAGCATGTATGCTTTACAGAATGTGACCCTGGAATTCATATCCTTCCCTTCCTGGCTCACTTGGGTGAGAGCAGTATTCACACTCTATAAATTTAGGTAGCCAGATGAGAAGACGACAGTCTGCCATGGCTTGCTCTGCATCTGTTGGAGGCAGGATTACCGTTTCTGCTAGACAATTGAGAAGAAGCACTTGAAATTATTTCTCAGAATCGTTCTCTAAAAGACATTATTCTTCTATTTATCCTACTGGGATATATGACTGAGTCTAGCATAAATAACTGAACCTTTTCTCCCTTCTTCAGCTCCTTTTCTTTAGTTCTTTCCCCCTTCCCACCTGTGTGTCCAAACTGGTAAAGCAGGTTGGTTCAAAAAAACCCTTCTGTTTTCCATAATCTTACTTTACATACTCTGTCACTTCACTTCCAACACTTGCTCTCCTTCCTGATATGAGGTAGCTAACAGGTAACACAGCTGCAGCTTTTCTGTTGATCACACCTTCCTTTGGTGCTCTCAAGAACTTGAAATGCAAAATCTGGTGTACTGGAGAGTAACATCAGCTGCCAAGGCATTACATGGGAAGAGAGACAGCTGAAAAATGGGTCCTGTAAGCCTGTCATGTCAATGCCTCTGGCAAGAATTTAATAATAGCCTTGGGTCCTAAGCTGGAAATCTTGAAGACTCTCCCTGTGCTTCATTTTTAAAATATAAGCATATATTTTTTAATGTTTTCTAGCTGGCAGAATGTCCTGTAGTGCAGCTTACTCTTATAGCAGTTCTCATAGTCTGATCTTTAGAAAAGGCATTCATACAGATGTTGAAAGTATGCGTTTTGATGTGAGCTGAACATGTTTTCTGCACGTTATCCTGTCTCCTGCCTCTGGAAGGAGGTGTTAGAAAATTGAGGTCCTTCTCTTTACTTTGGGTGTGATGGCCACCATGGTTTCTCCAGCACAGGATACTCAACTGTCTGACTTGTGTTAGCTGACAAATGTGTTAATGAACTCCCTTGGCAAGAGGTGAAGCGTCCAAAAGCAAATGCCTGGGGAGGGCTATGGAAACAAGGCAAGCAGGTGTTACTTTGCCAGAAAACTCCCCCAGTCACCAGTAACTTGGCAGTTCAGGGGCTTCCTCATCTGAATGAGATTTCTATGAATTCAGTAACCTGCAACGGATTTCTCTTCCGTGAGCTTGTCCTTGGACATCACACAAACTTAACATTTACCGTGTCTGTTGGCCAAGAGTCGTATTGCTTAACTACATACTGGGCACAGGCCAACCTCCATGTGTTGGGTTTTAAACTTGGCTCCCTCCCACTGGTTTCACTTGATGCCCACCAGTATTGAAATGGACAGTGCACATCATATGTTGGCTTTGCCACTACTCTACTGCTTTGTCCCTCAGTTGTCCCTTGTAAATTTAATAATATTCACAGGTGTAGCAGGGCTTCTAAATTTATTAGGCTTTAAAAAATAAACAGCATTAAAAACTGGACTATCTTGCCAATTCAGACTTTACATTGGGCAGTGTGGAGGGTATATTTTCTTTGAGTTACATAATGTAATATTGCATGAGGTATTTTACAAGCTTTTTAACACATACAGGAGTTGTGGGTGAGTCAAGTTTAAAAAACATAAGAGACTTTTAAGTACTTCAGTGATGAAGAGTCCATTTTACCGAGAAAAGACAACAAAGCTGAAAGGGTCAATGCGTTGAGTTGAGGTTTTTTGGGGGGAAGGGGAAACAAACAGCAAAACAAGTTAGCATTTGAGTCAGAAAAGAAAAAAATGACCTTTACGCAGGTACTGTGTGTTCAACATGACATGTAATGAGCTCTGAATGTGCTAGTGATTATGCATATGAGAGGAAAATACAGCTTCTAATAATCTTAAGAATGCTTAGCAGCTGTCTTTTGGAGAGAGGATTCTTGTAGTTGGAGCTATGTTTCTTAGTCTGTCATTTTTTTTGGAGCAGAGCTTATATGAATTGTTCAATTGGAAGCCAATTCACATGATTGAGATGTTGTTCCAGTTGGAAAGTGAAAACATTTTGGATGATAATTAGCTACTAAGGTCTGAGATTAGAACATTCCCAAAGACTGATTGTTAATGTAGCTGTCCCACAAAATTCTCCAGGGAAAATACATTTCTGAATTATTTCATCTGTTTGAGAAGGAAGGAAACACACTAAGAAAGGCTGTCTTGGCAGAATAGAGATCAGCGGTTTTTGAAGATGAGAGAATTCTTAAGCATATCTTAACTGAGAGAAAACATAAAAATCAATAAGCAGTGAGTGTTCCCTGGTGGAAATCAACAAGGACAGAAGCCAACACTTACTTTTTACCAAGCACCTTTTTTTAGAATTATTAGGCTTTTATTGTCAAGTCAAAAATTTAAAACAAGTAATGTTGTATTTCATATTATAAATGCTATTTTTTATTGTTATTTTACAGGAAAAAGTGTGTAGCTTGCAGTTCTTCCTTTTTTGAAGAAATCGCACCATTCCCACGAGGATAAAGGATTCTCTCTAGCATTAGAGTTAGACTTGAGCTTCTAAAAATGTCTTTTAAATAGCAGAGCTCAATTATTTACAATATCGGCACCCTTTTGTGGCTTCTGAGAAAAAATGCTATGTTGTCCTAACAAAGTTTTCTTGATTCCAGACTTCTGAACTGGGTGTCACAGAACATGTAGAGGGAGATCCCTGCAAGTTTGCTTTATGGGTTGGAAGGACACCAACTTCAGACAACAAAATTGTTCTCAAGGTAATTTTAGCAGATGTGCTTGTACAGTCTATACTGAGTCTCGTAGCTGTTGTTCATACTTGCTGGGAAGGCAGCAAGTTATGACTTTTCCTGCTTTGAGAGGGACAGCTGCTGACAGATAATTTTCCTTTGTGTGTCAAAGAGGTGATGTATGTAACTCAATGGCTTGACAGCAGAGAGGAATCTGTATGGTCTGCTGAAGAATTTCATGACTCGGACTAGGAAGAGGTTTCATCCCTTGGACTTCTATACCTTGAAGATTTCAGCCACTAGCTGACAGGGCAACTGAGATGACACAGACAAATCGTAGCATAGAATCATGTAGTAATTTGGGTTGGAAGGAACCTCTAAAGGTCATCTAGTCCAAATACCAATGTTCACATGTTATTACTGGAATTCTTTAAGTAAGTCAATCTACCCTGTCTCACATGAGATGCATACAGGGCTTTAGCCTTCAAGGTATGAAAGAGAAATCTGAATGTAAAATGAAATGGTTTTTAAATGAACCGGATGAATAATGTTGAGAAGTGCAAAATAGTATTGACGATTCAAAATGAAGACGACTACCTTGAATTTCCTTTTCTCTGTTCAGTTTTTCAAAAATTATTCACAGTGTCACTCTTTATGCCTTCCTCTTTGTGCTTATTAGCTAACTGTATTTGTGGATCTTCTCAGCTGTAATCGTCTATTGTGTGGGTTTTGTTTCTTTTGCATATCAAAGGCATCCAGTATAGAGAATAAGCAGGACTGGATCAAACACATCCGGGAAGTGATACAAGAAAGGACCATTCATCTGAAAGGAGCATTGAAAGAGCCAATCCACATCCCCAAAACTGCACCAACAACAAAACAAAAAGGAAGAAGGTAAGTAGTATTTAAAATAATCAGAGATCTCTAAGTACATAGCAGCACTCTCTACTCTGTAGTGCTGAATTTCTAATGACTTGTTGAATAGGACAAAACCAAGATTCATTGTGGCCAGCTTTATCTTGTAATTAGTTTCCAGTTTCCTGCAATGCTCACTTGGTTGAGATTTTTGCTCTGAATAGTCCCCAGTGTGTACATTCAGCCATTACAAGAGGGATTCCTTGAAGGGGGCCTACAAGGAAGCTGAGAGGGGACTTTTTACAAGGGCCTGTAGCGACAGAACAAGGGGTAACTGGTTTAAATTGAAAGTGGGGAAGTTTAGATTAGATATCAGGAAGAAGTTCTTCCTGGAGAGGGTGGTGAGGCCCTGGAACAGGTTGCCCAGAGAAGCTGTGGATGCCCCATCCCTGGAAGTGTCCAAGGCCAGGCTGGATGAGGCTTTGAGCAACCTGGTCTAGTGGAGGGTGTCCCTGCCCATGGCAGGGGGTTGGAACTAGATGATCTTTAAGGTCCCTTCCAACCCAAACCATTCTACGATTCTATGATTTGGAAGTGCAGTACAAGATCGCTGTAGATTTTTAGATTTTTGCAATTCTGCATGTGTTAATCAGGTCCTTGCTTTCCTTTCATGAAGCTTAAAATATGTGACTGAGTAGTCTGTTTGCTAGCTTTGGGTAAGTTGCTGTGCAAGTTTCTTGCCACAGTTCAGTCTGATTGGTTGTTGCCTTAATTCTACATGATGTAGACCTTGAGCCAAAGAATCTGTTGTCTCAAAGTGTAAAACAAAGTAGTATTTGATTTTTTTGCATCAGATAGTTTGGCTGGCTGATGTTCGTTGCTACGCTGTCTAGGCGCCCCTTCTTTAGAGTTGCCAGTGGGGAACTAGGACATTACTAACATGGTGGTAACGCTGTAATGAAAACTGTATTATTTGCAGAGACGGTGAGGACCTGGACAGTCAGGGAGATGGTAGCAGCCAGCCTGACACTATTTCAATTGCCTCACGAACCTCACAGAACACACTAGACAGCGATAAGGTAAGTTTCCCAGGTGTTGCTCTGTTCTGAGAGCAAATTATTCATCCCTTTGTGTGAGTTAGAGCTCCAGATTGGTCCAACTGCTGGTTCTAGTGTTGTTTTTAAAGTAATTTTTCGTTCTCAGTGTTGGTGTATAAAGTTTTATTAAGACTTTGACAAGAAAAACAAACTGAAAATTGGGACACTCCCTCCAAGTTATTTGTGCTATGCATTGTATGTCCAAGGAAGAAATTTACCATTTGTGCATTTTTAAAATGTGTGTGAATTAGCAGAATAGCTTTTTAAAATGTTCGCATTATACATTTTGATTTGTTAAATACATTAAGAGGAGAAAAGACTTCATCTGTTTAAAAATACAAAATAAAAGTTATTAAGGAACAATAACGGGCAGAACGCCAGTCAAATCTGTAGGAGATATTAACAGTCTTTCTGAATCTGAAGTAATCTCTCACTTTGTATGCTGAAAGTTCATTAGCTACAGTCTATTTGGGGTTTAAAATGGACTCTGTCTTCCCGGCCTAGAAACTTGAAATACGTATGAATGTCTTAGAGATGGAGTTTTAGGGATTTTAAGTGCTGTTGATGTGCTTAGCCAGATGGAGCAGTGGAGCTCCTTGGTCAAATTTGAAGCACGCCTCAAACACAGCTGGGATTCCTAACAGAAACATTTAAAATATCAAGTAATTGAAAATGTTAAAAATGTTTAGCGCTGCATCACTTATTATGAGCTTCTGGACGTTTTTCTGTTCATGCATATACATTATTGTGGTTAAGAAAATACAACAAATAACAAACATCATGCTAATCAACAGCCAAGTAAAACCATTTTTATTTTCTCAAAGTGTATGTTCACACAGTTGGTTCTTTTAAAGTAAATGTTTTGGTTAGAAGTGCTAAGCTGTTATACAGGGACAATATTAAGAATTAAATCCTTTATCCAGAACCCAGTACTCTTTCTCAGCTTCTCAGAGATACACTTTGAAAGAGCTAATAGTCATTAGCCTTAGTAGTAAGTGATTGAGTATTGTCCAGATGAGCTTCCTTCCTTGCATCCTGTTTTCTGACATCATTGGAAATGTCTTAATGACAGACAATTCCTGGCTTTTTGGGCTGGACTTGTAACTTTTGATTGTTGACTTCACCGTTGCACGTTGCTTTTCAGTAATGACTGGGATGGTGCAATAGACTGTATGTTTATAAAGCTGGCATCCTTCCCAGCTTTGTGTCATCTGAAAACTGTATTGGAGAGCGGAATTAGAATTCAAAATCATCTTGGCAAATGGGAGGAATTAATTTGCAAAATACCATGCAATTTAATAGGAACACATTTGAAATAATGTGAATAGGTAGAAATAGTTAACTACTAATTAAAACAGTGGGAGCATTGAACAGTTTTTGAGAAGATGCTGTAGAGGCTCGCAAGCTGTTTAATATTTTAAGTGTGATGCAGTTATGAAGAGGTGGGGTGGAAGCAGCTTTATGTGGACTTTTAGAAATAGGATGCTGAGCTGCAGGACACAGAAGCCTCTTTAGATACAGCATCCAGTTTTGAGTACAGAATTTTAGCAAGTTAGTGGGCCATTGAAAGAATTCCAGGGCAAAGAAGAAAAAAAGAATGATTAGGTGTCTACCAAACGTCACTTAAAAGGCAAGATAAAGAGTTTGGGACTGATGAGTCTAAAGAAGAAATGCTGGAGGAAAAACCTCAGGTCTTCAAGTGTGCAGAGATGCTGCTACACAGAGTTACAGACCAATCTTTTACCCATATTTTCAGAGATCAAAGGACTTATCTTTAATAAAATACTGCAGCATAATTTTTTAATGTGTATGAAAATATGAAGCCCTAGAGCAGAGTGGAGGTGAAGGATGGGGAATCTCCATAACTGGAGATCTTTGAGAACAGTTTGGGTAAATGTTAATCATGATTCACATAGATGTAGTTGATCATGCTCTAGAGGGAGAAAGTGGACTGGGTAACTAAAGATCCCTTTCCAGCCTGTTGTTAATACCATGGGGCGTATCTTCATATTCCAAGACATGCTAAATACATCCAGAGCACTGACCCATCCTGCAATATGCAAAGGTATAATGGAGTTCAGAATGGAATATACATTTTTTAGATATGGACATTTCTACTCTGTCAAAGCATCTCAGTTTTCTGAATGAGTGCTCTTACTGTACCCTTCTCAGTAAATATTTCACCTTTCGCAGCATTCCTTCCATTCACCTTCTATAGCTGCGTAGCCAGCATTTTTGGTAGCTAATGAATCAAAGACATGACACTTGGCCCATTCATTCCACCTTTCAACTGTCCGTAGCCTTAGAGCTTGATCGCATTTTGATGTCATCTTTTGAACTTGATCCAGTGCATAGGAAATGAAATGGGAAGGGTGAAGGAGGCAATGTAGGTCTGATAGACCTTTTCATCCTTGTATTAAGTGAGCTAGTAGAAATGTGAAATAATCTGAACTACTATTTGGGTAGCTTAGAAGATGAGAGGCTTTTAGAAGCGTTGTCCATAGGTTCTTATTCTAAACAGTGGGAATTGTCCTAGCTGCTCTGGGTGGTCAGTGGAGCAGTATTTTCTTCTTAACAAATTGTCTTTTGTGCCCAGATGGTAGCACTTTGTTCTGCTGTCTATATGAAGTTGTATTTCATTGTCATGCTTCTTTAAACTTGTGTGTAGCACTTCTGGAAAACAAAAAAAGGACTGAAGCAGCAGGAGACAACCAAGTATTTAGTTCTGCCAGCTGAGACCACAGAAGAGAAAATGCTCCCATCAGCAGACAAAATGCTAGTAAAAGAGAGACATGGCTCTCAGTATATGCCTCTTTTCAGAGTTAAAAACCAAGTCTGGGCAGCTACCTGGTTAGAGCAAAATACTCTTTATTTGAGACAGGACTTGGGTTCTGTCCCATTTCTTTTTTCCCACACTGCCCTTGTTTCCCTTTTAAAAGGGAATTTATTTCATGCTTGAAGTAATTGAAAAATGTTATTAGCTGGTCTCTTGCCTTTCCCTTCAATGTAGAATTACCATGGGACAGTAAATTTAATTTGCAGTCCTGAGAGGAGGTTATATGGCCTGATGTCAAGGCCATAGGATGTGGCAGAACACTGGCCAGTGGTGGCCTTCCCAGGTAGAGCTGGCAGATGAACTTGGGGTATGGTGCCTCTGACTTCTGCAAACAGATGCCAGAAGCGTGTTCAGCCAGTGAGTGGGTTACGGGGGTTTTTTTCCCCCCTGTAAGCGACTGATTAAAAGGCCCCAGAGAGATGAACGTAGATGGTTAACATTAATTTCAGCAACAGCAAGACACTATGTCCCATGATAAGCTGTTTAATTAAACCTTGCGCCTTTTTTAATCTGCGGTTCTATTTCTGTCTGGCTTTTGTTTCTCATCTCCTCTCTGTCTCTCCGGTTTCCACGTTTCAGACATAGCCTCATTTATTTTTATCATGCATGATTAATTCAGTTTACATAAAGGGTTTCTTGAGGAGGATGGATAAAGTATATAAAGCCCTTGTTCAGCCTAAATTTGGATTTAGATGGTTCGTAACTCTTTTCTCCTTAGTTCAAGTTGGTCTCCCGGTTCTGCTGTGCCTCTTGCTCTTCCCTCCAGCTAGCCTGGAGAGCCCTGCCAAGGCTGTCCAACAGCAGCTGTTGAGCAATGCGCTTAATCACAGACACTCCTTGCTGTCCAACTGCATTTAATCAGTGCGGAAGATGAAGCTGCTTTCAGAAAGCGTGTTAGGGAGAGAAAAGGAGCAGTGAAACAAAGAGGAAAGCAGCATTTCCTAACCGTAACTGTTGTACGGAGAAAGAAGGGTTGTTACCCCAAAGGAGGGAAAAACTGGTAAACGCTTTTGGGGTCAGCGCTCTGTGATGACACTGATGTGTGCTGGGTAGAGAACACCGTTGTTTTCCGTGTGTTAGGCAGCAGTGGAGAAGTCCTGCACTAAGTGGCACCTAACAGGATTTGTGCACCTTTAAGGATCATGTAGAACTAACAGTTGGGTGTGGGAACTGCGTTACACACTGCACGGAAGTGTGGTGGAATATTGAATTTCAGTGGGATACTGATCAGCCAGCATATCTGATTCCCAGAGTCTGAAAGCCTGGGATTTTTTTTGTACTTTAATAATTTCTGACATAGCCACCGACAGCCTTTGTTCGCTTTTTCCTTTATCTTAATACTATTTAAAATACTTAGTGAATGTAAAATCTGAGATCTTACAGTTTTTCATTTTTATTAGGGGAAGGAGAGGAAATAACATCTATATTAAAGCAAAAAACATGTGGCCGTTGCACCGGTCACCAAGTATATTTTAATCTCATCTCTTATTTGTAGGAAGTGAAGGGTCAAGAAAGCAAGCAGAGCACCAAAGCTATACTCCTGTAGGTATTTAGGAGAAAACACAAAGACTAGGTGCAGTTTCTGGAAAGTGTCAACTTGTTACTGTCTTGGTGCATGCACCGACTGGCAACGGATGTGGGCTCTCCCGAGAAAAATTTGGTCTGCATTGGACACCTCGTGAAGTCATACTTCATCAGCTTTTTTGCTAGTCCCCATCAGGCATACAGATGGTTTCAATTGTTGCTGAGTTTGATGAAGGCTGTAACATAAATCAATACCAGAAAACAAGGGAAAGCTCTTTACTTTTTCCCCCTTTGGCATAGTTCTGCATGGACTGACAACTAATATAATATGGAGAAGGTATAAGGGAACAGGAAACCTTTTAATGAGGGAGGACGTAGTATCTTTTGAAGGTGTAACACACACCCCCACCCCTGTAATTTGGGTATTGGGTCTGTCTAGAGAGATGTAGTAGAAGCAACATGATTAATTTTTATCCTGCATCTAAATGGGTTCAACTTGATTTATGTTCATTAAACACTAGATGTATGAGGCTCTTCTGCCCTTCTCAGCCCCTGCACACACACATCCTCCCCTCCAGGAAAACTTTTTTCTTCTTTGTGTGCACGCACAGGCAGGGGTGGCTGGTGAGATTATGAGGCACAGACCATGGGAGTTACTGCAGACCATCTGCTAGGAGTTACGCCCCGTCGCTTGTTGCGGGCTTGAGGGAGAGGTTGGAAATAACCTTTGAGTCTTACCAGGTGTTTGCTGGTTTTTTCATTTGTTCTAAAATTCTTGCTGGATAACAGTGTTGTCCTAGAAAAGTTTCTATGTGGTGCTTCAGTTCCACGTTTGTAATGAAAACTAATAAGTAACAATGCGGTCTCTTATCTCCTTTTCCTAAAGCTCATGAGATAGAGCTGTCAGCCATGTAAGAGTGAAGTGTAATAGTCAAAAATAACGTGGCAGGAGCCGTGCAGTACGTTGGTGTCGCACGTGCTTCTATATTTGCTGCAGTTGGAACTCTCACAGGGCATTTGTCCTCCTTTGTCAGTGTAGAGCCCTGCAGGCTTACGTCGCTGAGCTGGAGTTTACTGGCTCGCTCCAGAATTACTGAATTCACAGCAGTTGCCTGCTAGCTGAGATCTGATGTGAATGTTGCACTGAAGGGGCCCAAGCTATAGGAATATTCACACACACAAAAAGCTGAAGTAGCCTGGAACGCCATTGCCCTGTGGAAGGAGAAGGAATTCCCAGGCTGTTTGCTTAAGTTGGATGGGTTCTCTGGCGCTGAGCTATCTTGGGAACTTTGCAAAGTTTTCTTTTCACATCAAAGCAGATGAAACAATCAAAGAGAGGAAACTTAAGCTTAGGCAAAGTAATTCTAATGAAGATTTTCACAGACGGGGAGGAAAACCCTGATCTTGCATGCTTTTAATTCAAGTTTCTGTTTTTATTCGGGGATTCAGAAAAAATGTGGAAGGTGTAAGCCCATGTGGATTTTGAATCTAATAGTTAAGTATTTGGTACACTTATAAAAACAAGCATAAGGTTCTTCACATAATTCCGTATGGTGTAGCCTAGATCGTGTGGTGACCTGAGTATGTAGAGAGTAAACTGAATGGAGTGGGAATAGGGCAGCAAGCTCATTCAAAAATGTCCCTTTTCCTGCCTTGAATTTGCAAGATAACAAAGCGTATGAGTGACTATATTTAGTAATATTTGCCTTTTTGTTGCAAATTATCGCCCATAAAACATCTTCTGAAGCAACTGCTACTTCAACTTTGGGGTGAGGAGCAGTCTAGCAAGAAAAACCGCTTAAATCCTCCGCCCAGCACTGTCACAACCGGTGTGCTTTCAACATAGGCAGAGACAAGCAGAGTTAAAAATCTGTTCCACAATGCCAGAACTGCCTGATTTTGAAACGTTCTCTTCTTGACGTGGAAAGTCCTAGAAGCGCGCTATCTCATCCAAAATACACATGCTGCCAGGAATCCTAAATAGGTAACGGTGCGTGACGGGTGGTTTGATAACGCGAATTCATCTGGCTTCTCCTTCTTGTTTTTCCCCTCACAGTTGTCTGGTGGGTGCGAGCTGACGGTGGTAATCCATGACTTCACCGCCTGCAACAGTAATGAGCTGACAATCCGCCGTGGGCAGACGGTGGAGGTCCTGGAGAGGCCCCATGACAAGCCCGACTGGTGTCTGGTTCGAACCACAGATCGGTCCCCAGCTGCAGAAGGCCTGGTGCCCTGCGGGTCCCTCTGCATCGCTCACTCACGCAGTAGTATGGAGATGGAGGGCATTTTTAATCACAAAGGTAAGAAATTATGGAAACAAAGTTTTGTTGTCAGCAGCACAAGTTTTGGGTAGTGGGGAGTGCTGTGAAAAATGGCACTTGGGTGTTCTTGCCCTGTTTTGGCTTCTAGGGTTTTTTTAAGTAGATAAAACACAAAGCTGTTAGCAACCTGCAGCCATGCTGTCTATTCTGAAATAAGCAGTTGACAGTTCTCAGTGTTAAGTGAAAATATGACTGACGACAGGGAAAAGCTGTAAGCAAATTATGTCTTGGTGAAGAGAGTTACATTATCATATCAGGTCAAGTTGCAATGATAGGAAAATCTATACCTGTCTTGTGCTGAAAGGGGGGAGGGAAGAAAGTCTCCAGCATGCGATATCAGTGGCTGCTGAGAAACCCTGCAGTGAGAAGTCATGACATCAGGCTCAGCGTTGGAAAAGGTAAATAGATGCCTTCGTATGCCCTGGCACAGGGATCGGCTATTTGGACTTACGTATTTTACTTTACTGCGTTTTCAAGGGTAGCAGTGGTGCTTTCATCCCTTTTTCCCACAGCAGGCTGAAATACCACTTTGGTTTTGCAGATACATGAAAGAATGTGCCCCTGAAGGGTGCAACAAAACCTGATAATGTTTTGGAAAGTTTTAAGGCTTTGGTGTGCTGTAGTCCTTAGGCTGTGTCAACTGCCCCGGCTCACCGAGTAGTCTATTACTAGAGAAAAATGCTTGCTTGTTTCATTTGGACCTACTTGTGTTTGCAGCCCATGAACGGAAAGCAATGTGAATTTAAAAAATAAAACACCAGCAAACCAGTTCGTTAGGAGGTGTTTCATCACTTGCTGGGGGAAAAGATACATTTCAGAAAGTTTTTACTGCAGGTAATGAGATTAGCAGGAAAGTGGTGTTGGGGAAAACTTGTTTTGTAAAACATAAAATTCTGGTTTCGGAGAGTTTTTTGTAAATATAACCACAGTTTTTTTCAATTATTCAGTCCATTCCAGGTTTTGTATTACAATTTTTCCCATTTTTTTTCAGATACTGTATAAATATACTTGGCTAAAAGAGGGGATACTTTGTGTTTCTTATATTAGGAGCATGCACTGCAGGACGATTCAGAGGGGAAGTCTGAAGGATTGAACTGTATAGTTGGACTACTTTTTTGTCCTGTTGTGTCCTATAACAGTTTGGATAGAGAAAGTTTGCAGTTGTTCTGATGATAAAATTGAAAAATGTAGTTAGGTATCACTGAAACATTTCTTCTTTTGACTAGGGGGTGAAATCATGGAAATGTCAACAGGACTTTCTTTTTTTTTAACCACAGTCACAGATTTGATAAATCCCATTTCCTTTGGAGCTAGAGGATTTTACCACTGAATGCAGGGAATTTTATTGGGAGAGGCAGATTGTACTGGATAATATATCTTGTATGAAGAACACTGAGTCTGTCAGACTCCTGAGGGAGAGACAGAGCTGTTTCTGTCTTTGAGAGGTTACTTTTATTAATCAAACTAGTCGACATAAGGAAAAAACACAATACAGGTTCATGTTTGATTGGGTAAAATGGGTCAAAGCATTACAAAGTTATGTTAGTTTCTGTTCAGTGTGTTGCTTACAAATGAAGAGCATTATTTACTTATATTAATCATGGAGGTGGAAGAAGAGAAGGCCATTGCTACAACAAGCATGAGTTGCAGGGTCGGATGCAGCCTCAGAAGTGACTTTTGTCCCTGCCTCTGTCACAAGCCTTCCTGTGGGACGTTATGGCATGCTATCTAAACCCCAGCTGATAAGAAGCAGCTGTCAGTTGTTTATTCCCACATTACTGGGTGTCAGGCTTTAGGAGCTGGATGTTTCATTTGTGAAGTATCCCATGAATGTGACTGTGACTTGAACATGCAGACTATTATGTAATGTTAAGTAATCTGGGGAGGAAAAAAATAAAGGCAAAAAACCCAAACAACTTGAAACTGGGCACTTGAAACCACTGGATATGTTTGACTTCAGTCTCCCTCCCTCCGTTAGTAGCGTCCATTTCATAGAGAGATTACAAAGCAAAATCAGTGGAGTGCATTGATTCTTTTTTTTTTATTATTTATTATTTTTCCCCCCGTAGTGAAAAGTACCTCAGACAATCCCACAAAGTAATTATTCATTCTCAAGTGCTGCATTTGATTAAAGATCTTTAAATAAGGCATTGGGGAACATGCTAATCGGAAGAATGGAAAAACAGTTAGATTATATTCTCAGAATTGTTCATTGTGAGCATTGATTGAGGTATGAATTCCTAAAAAACCAAAACAGAAAACAACCCCCATAACAAACAGCTAGTGGATGACGTATGTAATTTAAGGCAGTCCATGTACTTGGGTGGACAACTCTTAAATGTTTTATTTCCTAGATTTCTAGTGCTTGATTCTGAAATTTCAATCTTTTTAATACACTTTTTTTTTCTTCTTTTTTTAGCCATAATTCAGTAGAACTTTTAGAGTTTTTGAGTGGTTTAACAAATTAGGATATTGCCCTCTGGAGTGTTTAGGGCTGAGAATATATGTGATATGTCAGATCGCAGTGTGAGCATCAGGTCTGAATAATTCTCTACAGTTCATGAGCGAAGCCACGTGCAGTAGACACGAGTCTGGAATTTGTGTGTATCTGGCATCGCAAGCTGTCGTGAGAGGCTCAGGGAGAGGGAGGTTTTATGTAATTCCAAAGGAAAAAGGGAGGTGATCGCCATCAGAAGTGGTGGTGGTAGCTGCTTAGTCATTGGGTGCTTAAGCGTATACAAATGGCTTGCTGAAGCAAAGAGTTTTGCACTCCTTTAGTATCTTTGGACGCTACAATTTTGACCTTTGACAACAGTGTTTATCAATACCATTTGCCAACTAGACAAGTTGGAAAGCCACAGCATATCAGAGATGAAGTGAGCTTCTAAGTTTTGAAATTGCAAACTTCTAGTTTACAGCTGGTTCTTAAGTAAAACCACATTTCATCACTGAGTACAGAAATATTGGGCGGTATTTAATGCCTTAAATAATCTGAAATTATTATCCAAGGTAGGGTAATATGAAAGATTATTAAAGCAAAAAGTATGTTCAGTGAAGCCTAGTTTTGACAGTTGTGTTTGGTCATTCCTTGTCAGTCAACGTATTATCTGTCAACCATGAAAGGTAACGTTTTCGTCTCATGTTAGAAGACAGCCCCAAAATGATCCTCATCACTTGCCTACAAGAGTGGGTGTTACCTGTCCTCTAAGAATGTGTATTCCTTTAAATATCTAATCACTATCAATGGGTTAAAAAAAAAAAAAAGGCATTTACAGCATCTTCAGTTTTTAACATTTTATAGTAGTTAAGATAACAAACATTTTGTTGAGACTATGGGGAAGGCATTACATAGAAAAAGACATTCACAAGGTGGATAGTCATTTAGGGGGAGGGTTGATTGCAGGTTCCAGACCTCCTGCTCGCTCTACTGGGTATCAGATCTATTTTTGTAAGTTATTTGGGTCATTTAGTCAATTTGACGTGCAGTTTACAGATGAGTACATTTTTAAAAATCTAAATCCCTTTTATAATGGGGGAAAAAAGACAAACAAGTGGGTAGTGAAGAGGTTGAATAACAGTTGGTGCACTCTACAAAAAATAGATTACTAGCTTTTGGAAGAACATGTTTTTCACAAGTAATACATAAGGCAACAATTTTTTTTGCAGTGATTCTCCACATGTGATTGGTCATGGGGGAGAAAATGTTCCTGTGCATGCCTCTTTTTTTATTTAACAAGGATTTACTTCTTGTTCTGTGGTACACCCCTTTTATATGTGCACTTCTCTTTCCTTTGTTTGCAAGGGATTTACTCAGCCACAGAACTTTGGGTAAAGGGCAAGGGACAGGAATCAGTATAAGGAACTTGAACTTGTAAGCTCAGAAAAATTTGCAGGTATTTAAAATTGTATCCCTTGCCTGTTTAGATCACAAGTTCACTGTCTTCCAACTTTATGAGTAGTTCTTAAGTCCGAAGAATTTGTGACGGTCCATCGTATCCCTTCTGTAGATGCTGCTGTTCGGAGAGCTACAAAGGCTACAACAGGCTTTTGCTCATGAGGTTTATATGTCGTTATGGGTGTTTTGGGACCATATCTAACTGCTAATTTATGTTACCGTCTGTTGGGTTCAAAACGTGGCCAGAAAGATCTCTCTGTTTGCCTGGAGGTACAATCTCTGCCAGTTTTCATGTATTTTTATAATCCAGGAATCTGTATAAATTTGTTTGGATCCAAAAGGTAGGTGATGTCTTAGTAACAAGGTGACATACCATGCACCACTCCAATACTGGCTTTTAGTTTTACTGCCAGGATACTGTCCTGACTGGTGCCATAAACAGAAAAATGTTATTTCACGAGTCTTCCCCCACCCCCACTGGAATATCTCTCAAAGAATCTACCAGAATAAGGAGGATCGAATGGCTGATGTTTTCCAAGACAAAGGTTGATGAATTTGAATTCAGTTAGAGCTGTGTAGTAAGGCCACTCCTGCAGTAAGGAGTGATGTAGGGCAGCTGTTGGAGGTGTCGGAGCTCTTCTTGAATTGGTATGGGGACCTCCTGTTCAGGAATTAAGAAAAGGAAAAATTGCGCAGGTGATCTAGAGACATTTCTCTAGAAAAGAGAGGTACTTTATGGTTGAGGCCGCAGAATGGGATAAAACAGTCTTGAATTTGTTACATTAAGTAAGCTTGCTCCTGCATAACTGGAAACTTACAGAATATTCATTTAAGATGAAAGGAGAGGGGGAGAGAGTAAAGGTAAATCATCTTGTATATGATCAAGTGCTTTGAAAAGTTACAGTTGAAAAATGGAGCGTTTCCATGTTGAGTCCAAATATTGTTACGTAGGAAGAGGAAGTTCTGGATAGCAGCAGAATCAATTAAAATGGGAACCCAGTTTGAATAACTGAAGAAGGGCTCCCTGTTTGTAGTGGAAGAAAAGGAGGATGGCTTGAGCAGCGACTGTTTGCTTGCAAGCAGGAGGAGGCTGTCGAAGGGGAGGATTTGCTGTTTGGAGACTGCAAGCAAGGGAAGCATGGGCCGTGTGTAAGGAAAAAGGATCCATGCCCATGGCCCAGAGCCAAGGTGCTGCCTGTGAGACTGTCTGACAGCGTTTGCAGCTGCAGGAAATGAGAGTTACAGCCCAGGCCAGAAGGGAAAGTTACTCCTAACAATGAGTAGGTATGTACTTGCTTGTTGCCTTGGGGCCACATGGCAAAAGGTGGGGACTGTAGTTTCCAGGACCCCATAAAGGAAGGGATCTGCTTCTGCCACACAGCCAGGCACAATCACATGCAGAAACTGATATCGAGAAATACGCTGTAGTTGTACAAGACACTAAATGTTAATCTTAAAAATTATGTTTCTTGATGCATCGGTTACCTCCTCATAAAATTTCCATGTAACAGGCTGCCCATCCAGATAACCAGCTGATAGACAGCCTTGAGGAGTCCATGGGAGGCAAAGCTGAACAGTCAGTTGGACTTCATACTCCACTCATTTAAATTAACAAAAAATTGTAAAATCTGTGCTGCAGTGTCAGTTCAACTTATTTATCACTCAGACTTGAGCTTGAGCAGAGGTGCAGGCACTTCAATAGCTAGAGTTCAACTTCACAATTATCAGTTGTTTTGAAAGCCTTATAAATCATAAGTTTCCATGTAATCACAACTGTTTCACTGAAAGGCATTGCTAGTCTAATAGCGGCAAAGATAGTTAGAATTTAGGTTTGGTGCGTGTGGTTTTTCAAACGTTCTCATGCTTTCGTCTAGATAAATAAAATAGCTGCAGCATAAAGTAAAACAAGAATTCTCTATCCTGACTTTCTCACCTTGTGGTTTTAGTTCAGTTTGCAGTTAAAAACGTGGTTTGACTAAAGTAAACTTAAATAAAATGTCCGCAGTCGTCTGTGGTTCATTAGATCATAATCTTTGCATTGAGTTTTATAGCCAAGATGTGTCAGATGGTCAGATTTAATAGCTGAATTCTCATTCAGTCTTGAATAAACAGTAAGTCCGTGTGAATTGCTTCCTTGGCATTGGGAAGTCCTAAACTAGATAAGGAAATTCAATGAATCTCACAATTTGAATTTCTAGGGGAGTTCTTGCTGAATCAAGTGCGTATGTGCTCTGAAACATTATAGGATTGATTTCTGCATAAACCTGCCTTTAACTCCTGAGCTTTTCTTTTATCATAACCTGGCCCCGGAAGACCTGTCATATATATCTGTATTTCCCATGCTGACTCTGTTTGTGGGCATAAGTACGTGGCTAATTTGTCTCTGCAATTTTTATATGTAGGCAGTGTAAGTTTTTTGCCCTGCTTGTGAGCTCAGTATTGCAGCTGAGAAAAAGAAGAAATTTTATAATGCTGGCTTGAACATACTTTTGGTCCCAGACAGCTGCCAAATATATTTCTTTCATATATTGTAGTTGGAAAGGAAATCACTGTGTAAAAAAGTATCTGCTTCAGAACAGATGTATTTGCACAGCTGATCTTTGGGAGGTAGAAGGTGGATATAAACCAGCAATTTTGATGGCTTTAGATTTCCCAGGAGGGTTGTTATTTTTCTTGCAATTAGCCTTTCTCTGACGGCCGTTGCTTTTTCTAACCAAGGTATTGAGGCACAACAGAGTGCAACCTAAAACCTTATCCTGCAAATGTTGTTCATGGGTTGTAATTGAAGAACATCCTAGAGTGGTGTTTATTTTCCTTAACTGTCCCTCTTCAGGTGCAAATGTTGAGAATTAATTCTTGAGGGTGTCTGTTACCTGTATTTTGCTTTGGATTAGCTAAATCTTCAGAGCTGGGGCTCCAAAAAGCACCTGAGAACAATCCAAAGAATTTATCTTCCATTTCAATAAGTAGCCTGGCAGGATGGTGAGGGACCGGGCGAGTGGGGTAGGGACATCGCTTGGACAGGAGAGGGCTCGTAGAGACATGGAGTTTGCTGTAGCTGTGTGGTAACTGCCTTGTTCGTGACAGATGACGCTGGTCTCTGTCTGCAGCTGGAGTGGCTGTTCGTTTCCGACGACCTGGGTTGGATGGTATGTGGTGGATTTGACCTGGTGTGTTTTCCTTCTGTTGCAAAACTGAATAATATTGACAGCGTCCATAAGGTCTTCTGTTCTTTTTCTGACTCTAGTTTTCTGGCTGCCGTGGCTTGTATTTTTAAACTTGGTATTGAGAGGTTTTGTGTTTAGTGGTGAGTCCAAAATTGTTGAGGAGCAGGCTAGAGGTGCTGTTCTTGTGCACTTTTCGGGATATCATCACGTTACATCACATCATCTGTTGTCATCACTGCCTGAAGATGGAAGTAGCCGGATTTAACATTCCACTGACTTCTTCCAATTCTGTTTTTGTGAGGAGGCTGCTGAAAGTCTGTGTCCCATTTACTTCATTTCACTTTTCCTGTAATCAAACAGTAAAATCTTAGTCTCTGTTATGCATGCTAAACCAGAAATGTCACATCTCTTTTAACTCAACCCCATCAGAAGCTTTTTAACAGATGCCCTTGATGTCTCTTAAGTTGTTGGCATTGGTTTCAAATCACTGCTTCATTAGGCAATGTTTTGGTACTATTTTGAGTGCATATTCACTGATACAGGTATAGTTCCAATTTGGGACATGTTTGTGTTTTCTCCTAGCTTTGAGTTCAGTACAAATAGCAAGACATTTTTCTGTGTCTGAGACAACTATTAAACTTAAATTCATCATTTACTAACATGGAAGTTAAGCAAATAAGTGATGGAATTTTTAGGACAAACTGTGTGAAAGAGGCTGTTGGGATAAGTGGATAGCACTGTGAAAACATCTCAGGATCCCAGGAAAAGTACTCAATGCTTATCAGAAGTTTGCAGGATGCATTTTCTAGGATGGATGTATGATGTTTGCCCTTTATAGAAATAGAAGACATTTATATAACTAGCATGCAGGCATAATAGTAAATTCTGTCTTAGGTAAGCTTGTTATCAAGTTGTGGATGTCCAGAATCCTGTGGTCATTTTCCCTGTGATCACAAGCCAACTGCATCCAACCTACTGTATGTTAACCATTTATGGTGCAGCAGAAACAGTCACAGTTACAAGAAGCCGTTAAAAGTATCTCAGATTTTCAAGAGTAGACTGGACAAAACCCCAAGTAATCTGGTCTGACCTCCTAACTGACCCATCCTTTTGGGCAGAAGTTGAACTACATAAATTTTGAAGCCCCTTTCAGCTTGAGTTATCCCGTGAACCTGTGCTTAAAGTTAGAGTCGCCAGCATGGACTTGTTATGTTCTAAGTGTTTCCTGGAGTCTTGGACTCTCCTTAGTCTCTGTAGGAATATCAGCAATGCTTAAGGTTTTGTCCCAAAATATATTCATTCCATGTAAGAAATAGAAAGGAACTGTAAAAAGTATTTCTGCTGGTGAAAAGCACTGGTTATTCTTGTTGTACCATGCTGGGTGTGATCACAGCCTTATTAGGCATATGTTCATTTGTTAATACAAGCTTTGAAGTATCAGTGAAATGGAAATTCCTTAAACACAGAGTCTAGGGAAATCCAGTTTCATGTAAGAACCTGCAGATATGCTGAAGGAAGGAAGGAAAGCTGCTGGGCAAATCCACCTGGAAAGAGGGACTAGAAAAGCTGGAATGGTCATCTGTTGCTTTCTACAGATAAGCCTAAGGGGCACCGAAGTAAATGGGGTGGTCAAGGTCTATCTTCAAGCTGTTGCTCTTCCCCTTATAGATAATAGGAGAGGATTCTTAGAAATGTTATATGTAGGAAATTTGTAGAGATAAAAGATAACTTGGAAAGAGAATGAGAAAGAAAGCAGGGCTCACTATAAAAAAGTATATTAAGTGAAAGTTTTTAAAAAAAAAAAAAAATTCCAAGGGCTGAAAACAGGTTGACTAGATTGCAGTATGGTTTAGGCAGTATAAAAGGGAAGAGCTTGACTGGTGAAAGCCACCAAATCATTAACCACATCTTAAAATTTTTATGTCAGTAGCTAATCTATTTGAAGGAGTTTATTTATCATGGGGTGACTTGGTTCTTGGTCCATCCTAGTGTGTTTTGTGCCGAGTTTTCTGATTGTCTCAGGGGTAACAAAATACGTGCACTCTAAACGCCTGTTGATTTAGTAGAGCAGGCTTAGGTGTGTATCCTTTCATCCTGAAGATGTGGCAGGGCTAAACATAGTCGTACCAGCATCAGTCTGGAAACCACTGTCTCGGAGCTCTGGTTACAGGCCCAGCATAACGTCTAAAGCAAAGGTGCTTACAGCAGATGACACCCTTGGAGGTACGTGCTGTGTTCTCCTCTTGTCCTCGTTGCTTGCTTAAGTGAAAGCCCAGGCTATGAGATCCAGTGTTCACATCGTCTTTGTTAGACTGTGCTGAGATTACAGTCCTCAGAACTAGAGTGAATTAATAGCAGTAGCATTTTGTTGTGTTTTTTTGCTCTTTGTGGAATAAGGAAGATTTACTCTGTTACTGTAGTTGTTGGGGCAATGACAAGCATTTACATTTCTGTAATGATTTTTATTTGAAAAGAGTTATGTTATCTATTTAACAGTCTCATCGTTCAAGTAGAATGATTTTATTATTTTTATAAAGAAAAATGCCATTCTAGATTGCAGAAGGAGATGGCAGGTTTTGGATTTTTTTTTCAGATTGTAAGCTTTTGAAAGACAGCACTGCCTTTTGGAAAAATAGAAGTTCTTAAGAATGCTAACCCTGTATTTTTGTCAACAAGAGGCATGCGTGTTAGGATATAGTCTCTTTAGGTCTTTTTGTGTGCTGCAGGAAGTTAACATTATTACTAATGTAAAACTTCAGCCATGACAGCGTGCTTGCTTGAGGAGTAACTAACTGGGGAAAAAAGAATGTGCAAAAATTTGAGGCAATACAAAATAGTTACTTGCCCCTAAATTTTAACTGCTGTCCTAAAGGATCATCGTTGTCCTGATTGAGTGCAGTTGCTTTCTGGAATATCTAGAGCATAGAATTAGAGTGGCTATTTTGTAACTGTATTTTCACAGTTCTAGTAAGTGGTGATGATGTAATTTGTAGAAAATACACCTTTTCCAATTTTGTGAGCTGTGTGAGCATGTTTGTGTTTTCGTTCAGAGCTAACTTTCTTTTAAATGGATATAAACCAAGTGCTGTGTAACATAACCAGAAATGTCTTATCTTTTGCAGGACTAAATTATTCAATGTCTAAAATTCAGAGTAGATATTAAAATGTTAATTACAATGCAAAAACACATTTGCAGAATTGTTCGGAAGTATGCATTTTCTAGTGTTTCTGTTTTAACATCTGATAAGCACTGCAGAATAATAAACTCCTGTCCTGTGGATTTTTTTTCTCCTTTCTTTTTCTTCTCCCTCTGGCAAAGCTAGCCTCCAAATTGACTGAAATCTGTTGAGTAACAAATCTGGCTTTATATTTACAGAAATGCAGCATGTGAAATCCAGGCTCAGAGAGAGCCCATTTCTGATTTTGCTCTCCTGTTAGATGTAGCGCAGAGGAATTGTGGAGATTGTCTCATTTTGCTGAAGTATCTCTTAATAAGGGAAAATGTGAAAGTATGTCAGTTTTTTGTGTTAAATGGTAATGTTTGAATTCCAGACAGGTGCTTTCCGTGCAGAGGTGCCTTTCCTGCTTCCAGAAGCAGCAGGGTGTTGGGTCATGGCTGGGCTCCAGCTGCCATGCCTAGCAGTGCTCTGTGACTTAACCTGGTCTGTTAAGTGGGCATGACTTCTGGTAGGTGGTACTGAGCAGAGACAAGAGGAGGAGAGGTCTTGAGGTAACCCTGTGTAACTAACCAAAACACGTTTGTACAGTTTGAACTTAGCAGAAGGGGAATAAGAAAAGGGTTTTGGGCACTAATACCAACCAGCAGCAGCCCACGCAGCTTGCAGAAGCAGTTCCTCTAGATGCACATGCATGGAACTTCGGCATCCACGTTTCTTAGAGGAGGGAGTATGTGTCCAATTTTAAAAGCATTTATTTTATTTTTTAATGACCTACTTTGGTTACTAGAACTGTTGATTTTTCCTTTTAAGTGACTTAAAAGAAACAAATTTTAAACTAAGAACATAATTCAATATTCTGAATACTTCTGATGAATATATTCTTACCCTTTCCTTTTGTCTTTGACTGCATACATTTCCAGCTAAGGTAATTAGCCAAGAGATTTGTGTTAAAAAGAATCCCAACTCCTGTATGTGTAGTTATAACTGGTTTGCAAAATCAAGCCTTGTTTTGACCAGTTTCTTTTTCACACCAAAAGGCTGATTCCTTTTTTCTTTGGAGTGGGACGGGAAGAGAAAGAGGAAGAGAAAGGGTGTTTTAAATATGTTTGAGGCGGTTACATCAGAAAATTCAAATAAAAAGGGATGATGAAGGGTAACTTGGATAATAAAATTAATGTCAAAAATGAGTGTTTCTTCAGTATGTCTCATTAGGACAGCAAGTATTTCTCACTTGGAACGTTTTTTGTGTTTTCTCCAATGTAGAGACAAGGCATGGCATATTTCTTCTCCCCTCCCACCTCCTGCTAAGTAGTGAATGTATGTGGAACAACATTCCTTGCACTCATCCAAAAGATTTTGTTTGAATTATCTGAAGCTGGTTTGTTGTGGTTTTGCTGACAGTGGCTGGGATCCTTCAAGCTGATTTGGCATGCAGTGATGACTGTGTTGAGGAGTCAGAATTTTCCCAAAGCTTTTCCAGATAAACAGATGACCAGGGACACAGAACGTCTCATCAATTCTTTGAAAGGCCTCTTCATCCTTGGGAGTGATATACAGGCTTCAACTCCTTGGCTAGAGCAGAGAACACAGTTAAAAACTCAAGAAAGTAATAGCCAAATAATTAAGAATGGAGAGATGTTGCAATGTCATGTGCTTTTTGATATGCTTTCTTACTGTAGGTTTGGGGCATGTTCTGCAAAGCTGGAGACAGGAAGGACTTGTTTAGATCCTGGCCCTGGTGAATGGATAGTTGGATAAATGGTTCATTTCCCAATATTTTTAATTAAAGCCCGAGTACTTAAGTGTCTTGATATCAGTTGCACTTGAGAAATGCTTTACCCAAGCTGTAGAAGGAAAGGTTATGAATCACCCAGCTCAAAATACCTCTTTACCCTCAACTGGAAAATACTTTTCCCAGGTTTACCAGCTAATGAGATAGCTTCCATGTTTTGTTGGAGGTGGTTGGGTTTTTTGATTGAAACACCCCAGTATTTTGAAAGGAATTCTTGGAAATCTCAAATTAAGGATGTTCACACAATTCATTACAAAATACAATTTCTGACTGATTCAATCTAAAGTGTCTCTGGCAGCTGGCAGCACTGGCAGTAAAGAACAGGAAACAACGCACTGAATGCAACTCCAAAGAGCCACTGTTACAATAATTCCGCTCCTTGCAGACTGGCAGTGTTATCTGTGAGGCTGAGGAGCAGCAAAGCTATTTTTTGGGAACAGGATGATCTTTGTGTGTGGAGCTGAAGAAACCAGATCCTAGTGGCGCAGCTGTGCTCCAAGCAGTTAAACTGTAGGCACATTGTACGCTAAGGAATGGCAAAGTTAGGCTTCTTTCAGAATTTTAATCATAGTGTGAGAGCTCACCTTTGAAGACTCAACCTCAGATTTATATATTGACGCATTTTTGCTGTTCTACTGTTTCTTGGTTGTGTTAGACACTGCCTCGCACCAGAATACTCTTAACTTGCCAAAGATAGGATTTGTATGCAACATCTGCCTGATTTATTTATCTTTTTTTTTAAATGGGAAATGCATATTGTAAATAAAATTCCTATCGGTTTGTGCAATGTTAATTTAGTTCAAGAATTTTCATAGTTACGGATTTATGTCTAACTTTGGCTCCTAGGTCTGGGTGGTCTGTAGTCCTGCGCAGTTTTAGAAAAGTCTGAATCTTTTATCTCCCACATGCAGAAACGTGATTCAAAACTGTAAGAACTGTGCAGTTTTAAGTGATGAAAGGATTGTCTCATAGATCACTTCAAAAGTGGTTTTAAAATTGTGACACTCAGATGATATCAGAACTGAACGAAGAACTCTTCTTTTAATTTCAGCTATCTTGTATACACCTCTCCACTTCTGAGATGAGCTAGAATTTTTTTAATAACTTTGTAGTGCTGATTTCAAAATATATGAATTAGTTTTGTAAATGGAATGTCTGGAATATGAGGGGGAAGATTCCGGAGAAAGAGAGAGATTTAGTTTTGCTTGAGAACAACATTGAATTCTGAAGATGGGGTTTTTAATGGTATAATCTTTCTAACTTCCCCACCTCCAGCCCCCC